>NW_006239324.1:257076-258076 GCF_000226075.1 Solanum tuberosum | reverse complement strand
TTATTTTTATTTTATATTTAAAACTATCGTAAAAATACTATAAATCATGATAATTGTCAACATAAAATATTTCAGAAATGTTGTATGTGGGTAGTCTTATTATGCCTTAAATAGCGTCAAAAAAAGTACAGGCTTGTGATAAAAAAACTTATTCCTTTATCCACGCAAACAATCGCTTCAAAAACTCGGTTATTAGCCCTAAAACATACCATTTATATTATTGGGCGCGTTGATGTGAGGTCAAAATACATATTTTTAATCATTATTTGCCTCACATTTAGTATTTATATTTGTCCTTTATGAGCATAAATTTTATGGATTGTGCTAAATTGTGTATTTTATTTGTAGGATTAAATTGATGGAAAATTGGAGATGTTTGGTGCTAAAACGAATTGAAGATTGAAGGTTGAAGAAGAAAATCAAGCAGACAGCTTAATGGAAGGATTGTAATATAATATTAATATTTATGCATATGGAATAAATTGGAGGCAGAATAGCGAATTGCACCTGACACGTGTCACAAAGACCATTCATCAACGGCAGCAACCAAAAAAAATTAAGGCGGTTTAGTGTTTACGCGTACCGTGTGAAATCCAATTCTTTTGGGTTTTCTTTTCCTAATTTGTCTTGAACTTAATTATTTTATTTAAGGTTTTTATATCTATAAATAGGGCATGAAAAATTATTCTTTAAGGAAGGAGAAAAAGAATCAAGATACAAGACACAATATAAATTTTCTTCTAGCTTAGGAACTTTGGAAGAGCCGCCGTGGAGGCCGGAGAATTGTGGTTTATTCTTTCTTCTCCTTTATTATTTATTTGTATTCGTGATTAATAAAATATAGTTTAGCTATTGTTCTTAACTTTTTATGATTAACACAAGCATATTTACTTTGATAATTTTTGATTGTGTTTTTGAGATAATGAGTAGCTAACTTTCATAACTAGGGTTGTGGGAACCATAAGCGATTAACAAAGTATGAATAATAAATAAGCAATTC
>NW_006239324.1:254837-255582 GCF_000226075.1 Solanum tuberosum | reverse complement strand
TAGTGTAACTTCTTATTTTATTTTATTTTTATTTTATTAGTATCACTTTTTTTTTCTTTTTCTTTTACAGATTAGGGGAATTCTGAGTACAAAAATAAAATAAAAATGGAGCATGTTTGAGCTTAATTGTGGGGGTGCTTTCGACCCTTGATGAAAATAAAGAGGACATGCTACTAGCTAGGGTCATGAAACCTCAGGGAGTTTTTCTAACCCTTGTTTCAAATTTTTATCTAATGCTTTGGGGACATAGCATTCTTTTTAAGTGTGGGGTGGAGGAATAAATTCCTAATTTTACCGTTTTATTGAGTCTTTTCTTTTTTAGGATGGGTTCCTTGGCTTTTGTTTTCGGTTCTTTTCCTGAGGATAGTCCCTTTGAACCGAGTGTCTTTTATTTTTTAGGAATAAATTTTTTTTTTTGTTTAAATTTATTTTTTTTTGGAGAGAAAAGAAAAAGATCCTTTTTAGTTATGTGATACTTACTGTTTGGGCCTAATTTTGAGAAGTACTTTCTTGTGAATGCTTGATAAAAAAAAAATTGCAGACTTTTTGACATCTAAGCTCATGGTTGTGACTTTGTATATAACTTATTTTATTTTGTAGTTTGTTATGATCATGTCTCTCTTAGAAGTGGAATTGATCCATCTTGATTGATACTTGTGCCAAGTGTGGTGAGATTTTGTTTATTCCATGTTTTGCATCTTAGTCTAGAACTTGCCCTGCATGTTATTGAAGCGAAATAAAAAGT
>NW_006239324.1:253352-254716 GCF_000226075.1 Solanum tuberosum | reverse complement strand
GGCTGAAAATAAAGAGAAGAAAATAATGGGTTATGAAGTCTAAAATTGCAAAGTGCTTAAGGAAGTGTAAGTCACTATTATATAGTTTTCCTACCCGTCCTCTAGCGTACATTACAATCCGTTAAAGTCCTATTTGATTCTATTCAAGCATGCTTAATTAGTGGAGATGTACATAATGGGCAAGCCTATGGTTCTTTGTGCATACATTTGAATTTTATTTCTGAGTGTGAGTTGCTCTTTGATGTTAAGTCCTTAATTTATATTCAATCTTTTGATTTGAGTGTGCGGACTATTTCTTCTTGTGAGGGCACTTGTTTCATGATAGATAGGTGATTTTATTAACTTTCTTTGATGAGAGTAGGTGAGCAAGCTTAAATTTGATGAGTTCAAAGTCCTTCTTTGAGGTTAGGAGGTTAGAGGTTTGTTGTTTATTTGGATGTCTTACATAATGATTGAGAAATCTATGTGATGATTTGAAAATGGTATATGGCCTAATTGTTTGTATTAACCAAAGTGATGACATTGCTAGTATGATTTTTTTGGGGATGAGCTTTAATGTTTGCTCGAGGACGAACAAAAGTTTAAGTGTGGGGTATTGATGTGAGGTCAAAATACATATTTTTAATCATTATTTGCCTCACATTTAGTATTTATATTTGTCCTTTATGAGCATAAATTTTATGGATTGTGCTAAATTGTGTATTTTATTTGTAGGATTAAATTGATGGAAAATTGAAGATGTTTGGAGCTAAAACGAATTGAAGATGGAAGGTTGAAGAAGAAAATCAAGCAGACAACTTAATTGAAGGATTGTAATATAATATTAATATTTATGCATATGGAATAAATTGGAGGCAGAACAGCGAATTGCACCTGACACGTGTCACAAAGACCATGCATCAGCGGCAGCAACCAAAAAAAATAAGGCGGTTTAGTATTTACGCGTATCGTGTGAAATCCAATTCTTTTGGGTTTTCTTTTTCTAATTTGTCTTGAACTTAATTATTTTATTTAGGGTTTTTATATCTATAAATAGGGCATGCAAAATTATTCTTGAAGGAAGGAGAAAAAGAACCAAGATACAAGACACAATATAAATTTTCTTCTAGCTTAGGAACTTTGGAAGAGCCGCCGTGGAGGCCGGAGAATTGTGGTTTATTCTTTCTTCTCCTTTATTATTTATTTGTATTCGTGATTAATAAATATAGTTTAGCTATTGTTCTTAACTTTTTATGATTAACACAAGCATATTTACTTTAATAAATTTTGATCGTGTTTTTGAGATAATGAGAAGTTAACTTTCATAACTAGGGTTGTGGGAACCATAAGCGATTAACAAAGTATGAATAATAAATAAGCAATTC
>NW_006239324.1:227845-252741 GCF_000226075.1 Solanum tuberosum | reverse complement strand
AGCACGGGCAACATTATCTAGTATATATATAAAGGAGAGTAGTTTGCAATGTGGTTAAGCCAAGAGACAAGCTAATGAAATGCCACTTGGCAATTTTAAGATTAATTTAATAAATATTGTTATAAAAAATTAAATCAAAAGTATTTGAATTTGAAAATACATTAGATTTTAAGAAAGAAATATTTTCTTCATTAGTTAAAAAAAAATCAACAGTAGAAGAATTCCAAATGAACTCTTAGTTTTAGAACTCTTATTATTTCATAAATTTATCCTTTTCAGATATTATAAATATATTTAATTTGATTATTAAATATATTTAGATTTAAATTTGGTAACATGGAAAATTTCAAAAAATACTATTCAATTAAATTTAAAATATACTATTTATATTCAATAATAACCTACAAAATTACTTATTTTTAAAATTCATGACATAAGAAGTCTAATGAAATCTTACTATTTCATAGACGTATCCTTCAATTGTTATAAAATATATTTGATTACATTTTATTTAAATATTTGATAAAAAAATAGAGATATAATAATAATAATAATAGTAATAATAATAATAATATAGTAGGAGGGAGAAAATATAGTAGTGGTTATTATTATTACTATTATTATTAATTAATTAAGTAAGTAAGTAATTAATAATAATAATAAATAATAATAATATTAATTAGAAAATAAAGTCTTTGAATTAGAATTGATATACAAATTATTTTTGAATTTGAATCATATAAAACTCTTAAACGTGTCTTTTGCCATGGAAGTGATGATATTATATATAGGGATAAGGGTCTGCAAAATACCCCAACTTTGGTCGGATATGCTGAAATTTGTAGTAATTTTAAGGGATAAGGGTCTGAAAAATATCCCAACTTTGGTCGAATTTTCTGTTGTGATACTAAACTTTCATGAGGACCTATTACCTTCCTAGACTATTTAATACCGTATTTTAAACATGTATATTTGCCCATGTGGACATAAAAAATAATGCAAAATTATAAATAGTAATGTGTCCATGTGGCACATATATACCTTTAAAATACACTATTAAATAGTTCAGAAGGTAAAAAAAATACGGTATTAAATAGTCTAGGAAGGTAATAGGTCCTCATGAAAGTTTAGTATCACAACAGAAAATTCGACCAAAGTTGGGATATTTTTCAGACCCTTATCCCTTATATATATGATCATCATAAAAATTTTAAATTGAAAATACATACTAAAATCATAGTGTCTTTGCTATTATAAGTGTGATATGAAAGTGTTCCTACAATATTTAAAATACAATTTTTTTTTATTATTATCAATAGTAGTAGCAACAATAATAATAACAAAAAATATATTGTATTTTAAATATTTTTGTCAATTTAAATATATAATTTATCAGAAAAATATCACCGTATTTAAATAAATTAAGAATAAGGAGGAATAACAAAAAGAATCTTCTCTTAAAATAATTAATATAATATTTGAATTTGAATTGTAATAGAGTTCTAACTTCTTAGCTTCACTTATAGATACTCCTATAATCATTTATAATGTTAAGCATACTTCTCTTTTTTTGTTATTGATCATCCTTTTTATTTGTGGTTTTATTTACTGCATTCTTCATATTCTTCATTTTCTAGAAACTTTTTAAATTCAATATTCTCATTTTTTTTATATGCAAATGAGTGATGGTTAGACCTATTTTTTTTATACTATATACAAGCTTCAATTAAAGTGAATAATGAATGCAAAAGTTTCACAACATTTCTAAAGCTAAATATTTTCTCTAAATTTAGTACGTCGTAGGCAATTATCAGTGATGGAGGTTCCCACTTATGCAAAAGGTTGTTTCGAGCGTTACTTGAAAAATATGGGGCTGGACGTAGTGTAGCAACACTCTACCATCTGCAATCTAGTGGACAATTAAAACCATGAGATAAATAAAAGCTTGGCAAAAGTTGTAAATGCCAACATAACAGATTGGTCGAGAAAGCTTGATGATGCCTTTATGGGCATATGAGACTGCATTCAAGACTCCCATAGATGTATCTCGTTATCAACTTGTATTTGGGAAGCCTTACCATCTACCTGTAGAGCTAGAGTACCAAGCCATGTGAGTGCTAAAGAAGCTAAACTTGGAATGAGGCGATGCATCTGACTAGAGGTTGGGCCAGGTGCATGAGATTGATATGTTTTGACTGAAAGCATATGAGAGTTCGGCCTTACAAAAAGTGAAAATGAAGATGTATCATGATCGGAAGATCGAAAAGCGAGACTTTGCACCGAGTGATCTATTTCTCTTGTTCAACTCAAAGCTTCACTTCTTTCTCGACAAGTTGAGGTCAACGTGGATAGGGCCATTCCGGGTGGTACAAGTATTTTTATATGGCACAATTGAAATGGAAAACTATGAATAAACAAGGTTCAATGTGAATGGGAAAAAAGTGAAGGCTTATTTGGGCACTACGTAGGAAATCAAGGTGGTGGAAACATGGGCTTTTGGTGAAGTCTGATAAGTAACCGAGTCTGCTTATGTGAGGCCAAAATATATATTTTTAATCATTATTTACCTCACATTTAGTATTTATATTTGTCCTTTTTGAGCATGAATCATTGAATTTTATGTATTTTGCTAAATAGGATATTTTATTTGTAGGATTAAATTGGTAGAAAAATGAAGAAGTTTAGAGCTAAAAAGAATTAAACATGGAAGATTGAAGAAGGAAATAAAAGCAATCAGCTTAACGGATTAAATTGAATATAATAATATATATTATATAAAAGTTACAAAGAATGAGAAGTTGAATTGAAATACTACATGCCCACGTGTCGACATTTGAAGACACGCAACACTGAAGCGGTGGAAATATGCACGGATACAACTGCGTCACGCGGAATCCTTTTAGGTTTTGGTTCCTAATATGTTTTGGACTCAATTATTTTATTTAGGGTTTTCTACATCTATAAGTAGATCATAAGAATAATTATTGGGGGAGAAGGATACAATGTAGAAAATAACTTTTGATTTAGGGTTTCATCTTTTCTTCTCTTTTATTTATTTTACATCTTTTCTTTGAATGATTCGTTGTAATTGCTCTATGTCTATGTGGAATTAAACTTATCATTCTTGAATTATATTTACTTACTAAATGATTGTTTAGTGATTTTGATTCGGCATAACTGTTTATCATATTGGTTGTTCTTGTATTCTTGTGATTACTCTTTCGATGCTTGGCCACCATTAGAATAAATTTATTGCCTTCTTTTGAACTCGAAAGAGAAATAGAGGGATAGAACGTGGAATATAAGGAGCATGATCTTTTCTTGCATATCACTTGAATTGATTTGTTTCTAAGATAGGGATATACCTAGGTGCCTTGCTTGACTCAAATTCGGGAAGATAACGTAATGCTCCATAGTTGGTTCAGTTTATCTCGCTCAACGATGTAGTTAGACTGTCAATTGTGGTAGACGGTTAGAGGTCGAGAGATTATGATTATATTATCAACCCCGTGAATCTGCAACTAGATAATCAAATAAGTTGATGAAATTGATGCTAAACATGATTGTTAGTTAAATCATAATCCTAGATCGATTCATTCATTGATTGTGTGAAAAATCTATCTATTCTTTGTTAATTGTTTTTAGTTATCTTATTTTTAGTATTGTTAATATATATTCATCTTTGAAATTCTTCCCTTAAATAAATAATTAGAATTAGTATATTTAGTAAATAGTTAATCGACAAGTCCTTTGGGTTCAATAATCCGGCTCTTTTATGGCCACTATATTACTTGTGCGACCACGTAAACTTGCATGTGCAATTGGTAGGAACACCTGCATCATTTTGTGATGCTAAATTTTTATGACCCAAAGTACCTCCTAGCCGTGACATGACAAATAGGACCCCGAGAGGCCCTAGACAAGCCACTTGACATAAGCATGACGTAAAAAAAATACAACAAGAGAGGAAGTAGGCAATATAAGTCTCATATCGTAAAGAAATCTCAAGCATGATGCAAAATCTAAATTGTGTTTGACTTAGCCTTTCTAAATATCATAAGAATGGTTGGGACGTAATCCATACACCACATACAATTCTGAAATTAAAGAAAATAATGCAATTAAAGTACATGGCCTTGCCCTCGAAACATGAGGACTCAGTAATTCAATTGATCAAACAAAGCAATTCCGAACTAAGCACAACCAAAAGGAGTGTCAGACCCTATATTATGAGACAATATAGGCACAATTATGCAATTATTAAAATGAGTGTATTAAGTATGGGGAAATGCATATAAACTTAAAGAATGATAGCATGATGAATTTAAACATGACATGGAAGACCAAGTAAAAAAATAAGGAAATCATAAATCATACACAAGTTCAATGCATACTTAAAATCCTTTGAGAAGGTTTCATAAAACCTCTGAAGAAAACATAGTTCATTCGTGGGATGTTTACTATTTAACCAACATAGACCATGTGGGCTATAACATGGAATCTGGTGTCTTCCCCGTACTGAAAATAAATTATCTTACTTGCAAAGGTAAGGACCATATCATGTATAGTTTATGTGGATCCACTAGCTAAGTCTCTCATAGACCAATCCTACAGGGGAACGTAGTTTGAGACAAGGAGAATGCTACTAAAGACTAAACTTGTACTAACCGTAAAGCCTCCACTTGAAAGTCCTCTCAGTACTAAGTAAAATTCCAACGGAATAAATATAGTCATAATCATCTCATAAAACTTGGAAGGGCAACAATTAAAGGGTACCAATCCAATCATAAGTTCACATTTAGAGTAGCTCCTTTTCAAAATCATGATTTCCATAAACTTCTTCATAATAGACACTCATCTATCTAAGCATCTAAATCATGATTCCTTTCAATTGTGAGAAAAGTTTTCATAAATCGTTGACACTTTATTTTAAGAACATCCTTTAGTCAGAAATCATTCTTTTCATAAAACATGCATAAGTCCTTAATAAATTTCATAATCATAATTCATAAATTAATAAGCATTGTTCATAAAATTTGGTAAAATAGGCATAGGCATGAGTAGGAGGGGCAAACGAGCGAGTCGATATAAAATAAGTTAAATAAAAATGGATAAATTACTCGACTCGACTCACATTTTAAATGAGTAAAAATGAGTTACCCAATGAATAATATGGGTATCCATATGTACCCATATTATAATAGAAATCTTGTTAAAAGCTTTAAATACAAAAAGAAATAAAGTTTTTTTATTACTTCACTCCACCTCATACCGTCCCCCTATCCCAAAAAAAAATGTAAAAAAAATAAAAATAAATAAATTACCAGCCCCCCCTACCATCCTCCCCCTCACAACCCCCTACCACCTCCACCCCCTCACAACCCCCTACCCCTATCCTGCATGAGTGTCACACCCCGAGCCTACACCTAGGGCGGGACTGGCACTCGAGAACCAATGCTAGCCCCAAGCGAACCCTTGACATGGCTTACTACTCAGCGGAAGACTTAAATAACAAGAAAATAGTCTCAAAAGATGAATTCATGAAATAAACTTGGAATGTCTTAAAAGAAGCATTCAACTAGCCAAGATGGCACCTCAAGTCTCAAAACACAATCCAATAACAAGGTAAAGACAAATGAACTAACTGACAGTCTATAAAGCTGATAGTAACTGAAATGGATGTCGGGACAAGATCCACTACATCCTAATGAAATAAATACTGAAAAGCGATAAAAAGGATCCACCGGAAGCAAGGAGGCTCACCAACGAACTCTGAAGCTCAACTAGAATCAACGATGCGCTGGATGTTGATCCTGGTTACCTGTATCTGCATCATAACACCGATGCAGGCCAAATTGCATCAGTACATTGAATGTACGAGCATGCGAGGGGAAATTCTAAAACAAGACATAAGCTTGAAAAGGAACTGAAAGAACAAACATGGTCTCAACTCAACTCAACTAAATTGAACTCATTTCAATATAAAGTAATAATATAAATGCATTATAAAGAAAAGCTTTAAACATGGATAACAACTCTATGTATTTAGAAATACAATAGTAACTCTGTATGTATGCAAAGATACAATATAAACTCTGGATGTATATAAAAATACAAGTAACTCTGTGTATATAATAATACAAAATACTTCTGTGGGAGTTTCTCTAACCGACAACCATCACTTAAGAGCTATGTGATGATACAACGTTTTACCTCACGCTGCTAGGGTCGTCTTATACCTTGTCGAGGGTATATAACTTGACTACTAAGTGGATCCACTAGTCTATGCTAAAAAGCACCAAGAAATCATGAAAAGTGTATGACCCTTTTCTACCCATGATGGCTACATGGTTTATGGGGGTTGGGAGTTGTCTGAACTCTCCCCCATATCGGTGCTCAATACTACTCCCAAACTATACTAGCTCTTATGTTTAAAAACATAAACTCTGTGGTTTGAGATAATTACTCAAAAACTAGCCTGAAGGGTCTCTTGGAAATCAGTGTTTCCTCTCTTGCTTAATTGTGAAAGCATTTACTCTTTACTGAAAACTAGCTCAAAGGTTTCTTTAGAAATCTCAGTTTCCTTTCTTGTTTAAACGTGAAAACATTTTACTCTTGGGGAATACATAGTCCCCATATACTCTTTTGAAGAAATGAACTTCAATCTTTACTCTTTACTCAACTCAACACTCAAGACTTAAAACAAATTTAAAACATTTGTAAAAGACCTTTAGAAAACTCTATGAACTTCTCTTGACTTGACTCTTAAATTTACTTGAATTGAATTATGGATTCAAGGCTTATGATCTCATGCAATGGATGATTTCATGTTGTTTAGATGTACCTTAGAGTGTAGAAATTAACTAGGAAACATAAGTACGTTTTAAGGTAACTCATACGGAAAGGAGTGGGAAAGGGTAGGAGACTTGGCGTCCCTGGCGCTCTGAGTGGCGCGGGGCGCCAGAGGCAAAACTACAAAACTGGAGTTGGGGACCACTGGCTGGCGTGGCGCCCCAGAGCACCAACTACAAAATACTTTGTGAGGCTCTCTGAGTGGCGCGGCGACCCACCCCTTTTCCCCAGAACTTTGACAAATTTCCTTGGTCGTTTCTCAACTCTAAACCCTCTAGATTCAATTAGTTCTTTCCAAAAACACATAGATTTGAATACATAACCAAAATATACAAGAATCAACTCAAAACGATATCTAATTTCATCAATTTAAATCAAGAACTCCTGAACAACTTCAACAATCAAGAACCTAATAGAAACTTCAACAAAATTCATCAAGAACTCAATTTCTACACTTTCAAGAACATAATTTCACTGAATTACATCATTATTGGCGCGTGGGTGAATGAACCCAATGCTATGTGATCTCACATACCTCATACGTATTAACCCTTGGCGAAATCCACAAGTGTAGCTTCAAGAACTGGACGATTCCTTGCTTCTTCTTCTCTTTTCTCCTCTTCTTTTCTCTTCTCTCAAAACCCTTACTTATTTTGATAAAGTTTAAAATGAATCCAATCAGTTTAGACCCCAACTTAATTACCAAAAATAAATTTAATTAATTGGGTAATGAAAAGACCATAATACCCTTCTAAAATCTGGTTTTTGACTTTCCTTATCTAGACAGCCCAACTTCAAATGGGCATATCTCCCTCATACAAACTCGAAATTGAGCAAACTCAGCGTGTTGGAAAGATAAGTCAAAGATATTTCCTATGGTATCTTCTAGAACACCTAAATCATCCTAAGCTAGGAGTTATGGTCATTTGAAGTTAACACAAAACTCATAATTAGCTTAACTTGTCAAACTTTCCTAATTTGATTATTTCCAAAAACGGTTTCTTTCAAATTCTAGTTCTTTATAGTTATTTCAAAAAGCGGGGTGTTAAAATATCTCCCCCTTGGGAACATTCGTCCTCAAATGAGATTACTCTTAGCAGGCTAAGGGCGTAACATCTAACATTCAGCTTAAACACCCAACAAGCAAAAATGTAATTACAACATGCCAACTTAAAATAAATACCAAGAAAAGGATTAGTACCTTAATTTGGAACTTCTTTGGATTCGAAGAGATGTGGGTATCTCTTCTTCATATATTCCTCAGCTTCCCAAGTAGCTTCCTCAACAAATTGATTTCTCCAAAGAACTTTGACTGATGCTACTTCCTTGGTTCTCAACTTTCGAACTTGGCGGTCTAGAATCTGAACATGAATCTCCTCATAAGACAAGTTGTCTTTAATACCAATATCTTCATTAGGTATGATAAGTGAAGGATCTCCCATGCATTTCTTCAACATGGAAATATGAAATACCGGATGGACCACTGCTAACTCTTGTGGTAGCTCCAACACATAAGCTACATTACCAATCCTTTTGGATATTCTGTAAGGGCCAATATACCGGGGACTAAGCTTTCCCTTCTTACCAAATCTCATAACATGGGTGAAACTTTCAAGTATACCCAATCGTCTACCTCAAACTCTAACTCTCTCCTC
Organism: Solanum tuberosum; assembly: GCF_000226075.1. NCBI lineage: Eukaryota > Viridiplantae > Streptophyta > Magnoliopsida > Solanales > Solanaceae > Solanum > Solanum tuberosum. The sequence continues at coordinate 244,234 of NW_006239324.1, read as the reverse complement.
CTAACATTAGTGTAGGACTTTTGACGACTCTACGCTGTTTTCAACCTTTCTTGTATAACTTTCACTTTCTCCATAGCTTGATGAACTAAGTCTAGTCCTATCAACCCAGCTTCACCAACTTCAACCATCCAATAGGATATCTACATCGCCTCCCATAAAGAGCTTTATAAGGAGCCATCTGGATGCTGGAGTGGTAACTATTGTTGTAAGTGAACTCAGTGAGAGATAGTTGATCATCCCAATTACCTTTGAAATCAATCACTCAGGCCCTCAACATATCTTCTAAAGTCTGAATAGTGCGCTTTGCTTGACCATCTATTTGAGGATGAAAAATAGTACTTAAGTTCACTTTTGAACCCAATCCTTTCTGAAAAGATTTCCAGAACTGTGCAGTAAATTGTGCACCTCTATCTGATATATTCGAAACTGGGACCCCATGAAGTCTAACTACCTCTTGCAGATACAACTTGGCATAATCGTCTGCTCAATGAGTAGTCCTTACTGGTAAAAAGTGAGCTGATTTTTTCATTCTATCAACAATCACCCAAATCGAATCATGTTGCTTGCGAGACCATGGAAACCCAATTTTGAAATCCATACTGATCATCTCCTATTTCCATTCCGGAATTTCTATATTCTGAGCCATACCACCGGGCCTTTGGTGCTCTACTTTAACTTGTTGACAATTTGGGCATTTAGCAACGAACTCAGTAATACCTTTCTTCATACTATTCCACCAATATACTTCTTTCAAGTCACAATACACCTTTGTGGAACCCGGATGGATAGAATATATAGAGCTATGAGCTTCCTCCATGATCCTCTCTTGGAGTTCATCCACCCTTGGTACACACAACCTACCTTGATACCTCAATACGCCATCTCCCCCTTGTTCAGAAGCCATTACTTTTTCTTATGAACATTTGCCTTCAATTCAAGCAAAATAGGATCTTGGTCTTGATTCTCTTTCACTTCTGACACTAATGATGATTCAACCCCATTCATCACCACTACTCCTCCTTCTGTGGAATCCATTAGTCGAACTCCTAATCGTGCAAGTGTATGCACATATTATGCTAACTAATTCTTTTCTTCCTTAACATGTACAGTACTACCCATAGACAACCTACTCAAGGCATCAACAACAACATTAGCCTTACCTAGGTGATAGAGGATACTTATATCATAATCCTTGAGTAACTCCAACCACCTCCTTTGTCTGAGATTAAGATCTTTCTGACTATACACATATTGAAGACTCTTATGATCGGTGAACACATCCACATGAACACCATAAATATAGTGACGCTATATTTTCAAAGCAAATACTACGGTAGCCAACTTTAGATCATAGGTTGGGTAATTCTTCTCGTGAACTTTCAGTTGTCTGGAGGCATAAGCTATAACTTTGCCATTCTGCATTAACACACAATCCAAGCCAACTCTGGACGCATCACAATATACAACAAAGCCTTGCGTACCTTCTGGTAAGGTCATCACTGGGGCAGTAGCCAACCTCTTTTTCAATTCCTGAAAGCTTTTCTCACAAGCTTCAGAACATTGAAACTTTACTGTTTTCTGATTCAACTTGGTCAAAGGGGATGAAATAGATGAGAACCCCTCTGCGAACCTTCTATAATATCCAGCCAACCCCAAGAAACTCCTAATATCAGTTGGAGATGTGGGTCTAGGCCAATTCTGTACTACCTCTATTTTTTAGTGTCAACTTTAATTCCCTCACTAGAAACAATGTGGCCTAAGAATTCCATATACTCAAGACAAAACTCACACTTAGAGAACTTGGCATACAACTCTCTATCCTTTAGAGTTTGGAGAATTATATTGAGATGACTAGCATGATCTTCCTCACTCCTCGAATAGATTAGAATGTCATCAATGAACACGATAAAAACATATCTAAATAATGCTTGAATACTCTATTCATAAGGTCCATGAACGCTGCAGGTTCATTAGTTAAACCGAACGACATGACCAGAAACTCAAAATGACCATAATAGGTCCTGAAAGCTGTCTTTGGAATATCACATTCCTTTCCTCTTAACTGATGGTAGCCAGATTTGAGGTCTATCTTAGAGAAACAAGTGGTACCCTAAAGTTGATCGAAGAGATCGTCAATTCTCTAAAGAGGATACTTATTCTTGATGGTAACCTTGTTCAACTGACGGTGATTTATACACATCTTAAGGGAACTATCATTCTTCCTCATAAAAAAGACCGGAGCGCCCCAAGGTAAGACACTTGGTCGAATAAAACCTTTCTCTATGAGATCGTTCAACTCCTCTTTTAACTCTTTTAACTCTGTTGGTGCCATCCTATATGGCAGAATAGATATAGGCTGACTATCAGGAAGAATATCTATACCGAAGTCTATTTCTCTCTCAAGAGAGACTCTGGGAAGATCATCTAGAAAGACTTCTCTAAACTCTTTTACTACTGAAACTGACTGAATAGGAGGTATCTCAACACTAGTGTCATTAACTCGAACTAAGTGATAGACACACCCCTTGGAAACTAACTTCCTTAACTTAAGGTACGAAATAAAATGACCCTTAGGCACTACTGAACTACTTTTCCACTCTATAGCTGGTTCATTTGGAAACTGGAACTTGACAACTCAAGTTCTACAATCAACTGAGGCATAATAGGCATGAAGCCAGTCCATACCAACAATAACATCAAAATCTACCATGTCTAACTCAACTAAACCAGCCATGGTGCTCTTGTGATTGATGGAAATGGTACAATCACGATAAACTCTCTCTGCTAGAACAGACTCACCAACATGTGTAGAAACACTGAAGAGCTCACTAAGTTTTTTAGGAAGAACATCAAAATTTATCGCAACATAAGGAGTTACAAAGGATAAACTTGCTTCTGGATCTAGCAAAGAAAAAACAACAAAGTTAAAGACTTGGATCATACCAGTGACAACATCTGGTGAATCCTCTTGCTCTTGGCGACTAGTGATAGCATACAGATGGTTTCCTCCTCCGTTTTCCCCTGAAGTAGCTCGTCTAGATGCAGCTCTGTCTGGTGGAGCAACTGAAGAAGATTGGGCTCTATTTCCCCATTATTGTTTCCCTGCTTGTTCTTAGGAAACTCTCTCATAAAATGACCATTCTGGCCATACTTGAAGCAACCAGTGGAGTCATCACGACTCATCCCTGAGTAGCTTCTACCACACTTAGCACATGTAGGAGGCTTACTACCCCCTTATGACATACTACCTTGAGAATGGGCAGGTCTAGCTCTGAAACGCTGTGAATTCTGACTAGTGTACTCACCTTTGTTCCTTGGTGCAGGTGCACTAGCAGATGATGGAGCAGGTCCCTTCTGTTTCTGTTGGAAAGATGACTGGTTGGCATTACTTTTCTGACAACTCTTTGTGAAGGAATGATCTAAAATACACGCGCAAGCACGAGTTAGAAGAAACTTTATAGAGATTAACTCTATCGCACGAAGTGAGTATGAAAGAAGTGAGAACATTCCTAAGTGTCACAACCTCCTAATTATAGATGTGGCGCGCTTTACACCAATAACTAGGAATCTACAGATATGGCTTCAGAGACTCCCTAAGACTCTTTAACTCTGGGCTCTGATACCAAGTTTGTCACTTGTCGACTCTACACCCTGGGTGGGACTGGCACTCAAGAACCATTGTTGGCCCCAAGCGAACCCTTGGCCTGGTTTACTACTCAGCAGAAGACTTAAATAATAAGAAAATAGTCAGAAAAGATGAACTCATGAAATAAACTTAGAATGTATTAAAAGAAACATTCAACTAGCCAAGATGGCAACTTAAGTCTCAAAACATAAGTCAATAACAAGGTAAATACAAATGAACTAACTGACTGTCTATGAAGCCTCTAATAACTAAGATGGATGTTGGGACAAGACCCACGATATCCTAATGAACTAAAATACTGAAAATCGATAAAAGGGGATCCTCCGGAAGCAAGGAGTCTCACCAACGAACTCTGAAGTTCAACTAGAATCAACGATGAGCTGGATACTGATCCTGGTTACCTGTATCTACATCATAACAACATTGCAGGCCAAATGGCATTAGTACATTGAATGTACAAGCATGCGAGGGGAAATTCTAAAACAGGACATAAGCTTGAAAAGGAACTGAAAGAACAAACCTAATCTCAACTCAATTGAACTGAACTCATTTCAATATAAAGAAATAATATAAATGCAATATAAAGAAAAGCTTTAAACATGGATAACGACTCTATGTATTTAGAAATACAATAATAACTCTGTATGTATGCGAAACTCTGGATATATATAAAACTACAAGTAACTCTGTGTATATAATAATACAAAATACTTATGTGGGAGTTTCTCTAACCGACAATCATCACTTAAGAACTTTGTAATGATACAACATTTTGCCTTACGCTACCAGGGCCAACCTATACCTTGCCGAGGGTATAGAACCTGACTACTAAGTGGATCCACTAGTCTATGCTAAAAAGAACTAAGGAATCATCTAAAAAATATGACCCTTTTCTACCCATGATGGCTACATGGTTTATGGGGGTTGGGAGTTGTCTGAACTCTCCCCCATATCGGTGCTCAATACTACTCCCAAAATATACTAGCTCATATGTTTAAAAGCATAACTCTGTGGTTTGAGATAATTACTCAAAAACTAGCACGAAGGCTCTCTTGGAAAACAGTGTTTCCTCTGTTGCTTAATTATGAAAGCATTTATTCTTTATTGAAAACTAGCTCAAACGCTCCTTTAGAAATCCCAGTTTCCTTTCTTGTTTAAATGTGAAAACATTTTACTCTTTGGGAATACATAGTCCCCATATACTTTTTTGGAGAAATGTACTTCAATCTTTACTCTTTACTCAACTCAAAACTCAAGTCTTAAAACAAAGTTAAAACATTTGTAAAAGACCTTTGGAAAACTCGATGAACTTCTCTTAACTTGACTCTTAACTTTCATTGAACTGAATTATGGATTCAAGGCTCATGATCTCATGCTATGGGATATTTCATGTTGTTTAGACATACCTTAGAGTGTAGGAATCAACTAGGAAACATAGGTACGTTTCAAGGTAACTCGTACGGAAAGGAGTGGGAAACGGTAGGGGACATGGCGTCCCTAGCGCTCTGAGTGTCGCGGGGCGCCAGAGGTAAAACTACAGAACTGGAGTTGGGGAGCACTAGCTGGCGTGGCTCCCCAGAGCCCCAACTACATAATACTTTGTGGGGTGTGGCTCCCCACCCCTTTTCCCCAGAACTTTGACGAATTTCCTTGGTCGTTTTTCAACTCTAAACCCTCTAGATTCAATTGGTTCTTTCCCCAAGCACTTAGATTCGAATACATAACCAAAATATGCAAGAGCCAACTCAAAATGACATTTAATTTCATCAATTTAAATCAAGAACTCCTTAACAACTTCAACAATCAAGAACCCAATAGAAACTTTAACGAAATCCATCAAGAACTAAATTTCTATACTTTCAAGAAAATAATTTTGCTAAATAAAATCATGATTGGCGCGTGGGTGAACGAATCCAACGCTATGTGATCTCACATACCTCGTAGGGATTAACCCTCTGCGAAATCCACAAGTTTAACTTCAAGAGCTTGACGATTCCTTGCTTCTTCTTCTCTTTTGTCCTCTTCTTTTCTCTTCTCTCAAAACCCTAATTTATTTTGATAAAGCGTAAACTGAATCCAATCAGTTTAGACCACAACTTAATTACCAAAAATGAATTTAATTAATTGGGTAATGAAAAGGCCATAAAACCCTTCTAAAATCCGGTTTTCACTTTCCTTATCAAGATAACCCAACTTCAAATGGGCATATCTCCCTCATACAAACTCGAAATTGAGCAAAATAAGCAGCATTGGAAAGATAATTCAAAGATCTTTCCTACGGTATCTTGTATCACACCTAAATCATCCTGATCTAGGTGTTATGGTCGCTTGAAGTTTACCCAAAACTCATACTTAGCTAACTTGTCAAAGTTTCCAAATTTGATTATTTCCAAAAACGATTTCTTTTAAATTCTAGTTCTTTCTAGTTCTTTCAAATAGCGGGGTGTTACTGTGAGTCTGTATGAAATCAATTGAAAATCATGTAATTGGATCAAATAATGCATAATAAGATTGAATATAATTAATTGAATAATAATAAATAGGACTTATGAAGTTTTTCATAAAAACCCTCATAAAATTGAGTAAACCCAATTTAAGAGATTGAGATTCTTTTGGGACCCAATGGATGAAAGGATCCATTGGTGAATTCCCATACTCGTTGATAATCAAATCCCAAACATAATGGAGAAGAGACCCTTGAATCTCTTGAAACCCTAACCTTTACCTTGAGAGCTCTTGAGATAATATTGGAGAAGGAAGGGATTGGGAATAATTGAGTGAATAAGAGGAATGGATAATAATTTAAAGGGTAGAAGAGGTTATAGGGCCAGTTATAGGGCCAAAATGATATAGTTTAGGGGTTAATTGGGTAGGAAGAGACTAAAACACCCTTAATAAGAATCTATCGAACTTGGTCTATGACTTTGACCTACGGTACGTAGGACTTTCTAGGGACCATCCTGGTCAACCGTATGACTTCTACGGATACCTCCTACACCCTATAGAACACCCTACTATTTGTCTTGTTTATTCGTAGGCCAAACATCAAAGACTTGACATTTTCCAAAATTTCACCAAGGTCCTATAAGTGCCTTCCTACAGTTCGTAGGTAGGACTCGTAAACTTGCTGCATCAGTGCCAAAATGCAAACTTTTCCTTCCCAACCCAACTTCCAATTTCTGAGGTGTTACATAACTCAAGCGTTGCTTGGGACCCAACCAAAGATATTTGTATTACTTTAGCATAAAATTAGTGTAGTTTAGGATAGTTTAGATTTTTTTAAAAAACTAATGGGTGTGAAGTGTGCAGGCGAATAGAGAAGAATCTGGAACATTTCAAGGTAAGCTAGTGTCTATGAGTAGGGTTTACGGGTCGTGTTCACTCCACGACTTGTGAATCCCACTGGTAGAATTCATAGAAAAATCCAACCGGCGTGACTTTTTCTATGAGCCCCATTTAGAAGTCATAGTTCATCATACGGACCATAGATGACGTTCATAGTGATTAGGGCATTATGAACAGCTGCATGTTTAGATCTGTGAACACGTTTTACGAACCGTAGATATAACCACGGTCCATAGATTGTGTTTGTAGGTCTTAGGTATGGCTTTAAATTTTCTAAGTCTCAGGACCCAATCCATGGCACCATTCTACGAACCGTGGCACTATACACAGATCGTGGTTAGTGTTGTAGTTTTCAATCCTAAGAAAAGGTCACCCGATTCAACCCGTGACACAACCTATCCTTTTTAAAATTCATACCTATTAATTTCTTCCCTTAAATTTCCACACCCATTAAACCCCCTTCTAAATCGTTTCCCTTTCTCCCTCATACACCCCCTATTATATTTCACTCCATTCCGAACAAACGCTTTCAACAAAATCAACTTCCAACCCAAAAAACCCATCAAATTTCTCCAAGAAGGCACCACAGTCGCGGGTCCGAATTCTAGTTTTGGGAGTTTCAATCATGTGATTATCTGTCTGATTGTCATACATAGCAACTTAATCTCATTAGGAAGCCCAAGTTCAATCATAATTTTTGTTTTTAATTTCGACATCTTGGTTAAAATTTCTAAGTATATGTAGTATTTTTTTAACATAATAAGTTTTCTAGGTTTAGGATGAATTTGAAATTTATATTTTATTATGTTGTTTTACTTTGTTGAGATATTTTAAATTTTTAAGTTTTGAATTTTACAGATTTTTTGTTGAAAGTTGGATATTTAAATCCCTTTGATAAAATGTTAGGGAGATATTTTAAACCCTATTTTTGTTGCCCCATCTTTTCAAAAAAGTAACAGGGAAATCAAGAGCCTTATTGATCTTACAAGATCTGTGAGTTTTTCTACAAAACAATTATTTACCCTTTAAGGCTATTTTAAACTCATTTTAACCCTCTAAAGCAATTTTAAAGTCATTTTTAACCCTCTAGAGCTATTTCCAATCTTTTTAACCCCCTTAGGACTATTCTCAACTCATTTCCAACCCATGCTTATTTCTAACGTGCATGTAATTTTAACCACTTTTAACCATGACAAGCAATAATCACTCTTTCAACGCCCCACAAATTTTTACCGATGATGATTATTAAATTTCGTCGGTGAGAATGAATACATATTTTGAAACTTATGTTTTATGAGATATTCTGATGGATGAAAAAATTGTACTACAGCTCCTTGTCAATCCTATCATTATACAGATGCAGTTTCAAATGGATTTTAAATTAGACAAGATTATTGAGTGTGTTTTTAAGCACAAAACCAAAAAAAATAAAAAAAATACACAAATTTGCAATTTCAAAAATAATGAAAATAATTTAGCACCAATCATCTACGAAAAAATTGAGGAAGAACATTTTTAAAACTGCAGTAACTAAAGCAAAGGATGAGTGTTCAAATTTGCTTCAAGTTACACTAGTAGTTTTTAGCGTAAGCTGCCTAGACTAAGGATGAATTTGAAATTTAAAGTTTTATTAGGTTGTTTTAGTTTTGTTTAAATATTTTAGGTGTTTGAATATTGACTAATCCAGATTTTTGGTTGTAACATTACTATTTAAAGCCCCATATGCTTAATAAAAAAGATTGAGAGATATTTTCAACCTTTTTTGTAGGCTTCATATTTTAAGAAAAACAACACTTTGTTTGTACGAGACACTGAGATCTCTTGGATACTTACACTTTCAATACTTTAACTTGTATGGTCTCTTAATTTTATTTGTGAAAGTGACACAATTTCTTTGAATTTAACAAGGTAGTGGAGCTATGGTGGAATTTTAACAAGTACTCTATTGCATTAGTCTAGGTGTATACAAACACCATAATAAACAAATGATATGAATATATAAGTTTATAAATCAAAGAGGTTTTGTCGATTTGTATGGTTTGCAAAATAACTTAGTGGACAAAACGAGTTATATGAAAAGGGATAAATCAATTAAACTAACAGTGTTCTCTTTTGTAGGATAAGACAAAACAGTAATAATGCAAAAAATATTGGTTTCTACTTTAGAAATGAAAAAAAGTATTTTTCGGCATGAATTCATATTAACCGTGCCTCTAGTATGTAATGATGAAATCGTGTAATCAAAGATAAAATTTAAATTCTTAAATATAAAAGATAAAAGAGAAATATATCACATATAAGAATATATTATCACATTGTATATATTAAAATTATTGAGGAAATATATGACCACTTTATCTTATTTATGGGGTGTGATTTTTCCCCTTTATTATCCATAGGCACTCTCCACAAATAGTAAGATTTTCATTTAATTAAAATAAAGTATTGTACCTCAAGCATCAACACGTAAACGTTCATTAGATTGAGAAAATATGTAATAAGTTATTTCCCCTCTCTGTATATATAAAGCAACAACACGTTTTCATTGTTGCATCTCAGATCCACCCCCTTCGTGAATTCAAAGAAAAGATTATGCTCTCTGATCACCGATCTTCTAGGGTTTCTCCATTTTGCGCATCACGACACTTCTTTGGCGATTTATCCATCATTTTTATTTCCCCCTTTGTTCTATTCACAGGACACCATCGCCTTTCCACCCAACAAAAAGCAACCAAATTTCGGTAACGAAGAAGCAATAAATTTGGCTGGAATTATTCTTCTTTCGCATCAGAGTACATACGATCTCCTCTTCAAGTTCCAGGTTCTATCTTCCCAAATTATTTTCAAGATTTCTTTCAAGTTGCCTTTAGTTTTATCGTTTTCAGATCGTTTCATTGCTATATATTTTGGAGATCTAGTTTTTCAATATATCTTTCATATCTAATTGTTGATATGTTGTGTTGGAATATTGACGCCATAATTGTACAAGGAACAAGTATACTCTATATGTTCCTTAGTAAATTATTGGCACTGCATTAATTAAGGGGAAATAAAGTAATAACTCAATATTTTACTGTGGAAAACCCCATCTCATAAAGGGTAAAAACCACAACTTACACCTCTGTAGGATTTAACTCAACTTCAATAAACTCTAAGCCTACAAAAGGCTTTAGATTACAACACTTGCAAATCCTAGGAACTAAACTCTGATTCATTTGTATCAACAATCATCCTTGACTGTTGAACCCATCTTCAAGTTGCCTCCAACTCACAGAATAATCTAAGCTATCAAAACAAAATATTACAACTCAATAATTATCAATACAAATAAACTAGACTTAAGAACTAGAAAGCATAAGCCTATGGAACAGGTTCTTTAATCTTGCTTCTCTGTATCAATGCACTTGAATCTTCAACCTAAACTCTCTCTTATGTGATTGTATTCTGCTTGTAGCTCTCGCTGTAAGTGAGTAAAGTTCTTTGTGAAACCCTTAATATATGCAACACTTCTCCTTCTTTGAGTTTAGAGTAGGTGTCCTTCCACTATGAAAGGAAATTTATGTAAATAAGTCTTTTGTCATAAACTCTCTTTGTTCACCACCTGTAATCTATTTTATTGACGTGATACCTCTTCTCCTAATCCCAGTCGGACTGTGTTTGAGTGGAACACATTTCAGTAACGAGTACCCTGCATCTCCTCCCCTATTTGTCAATTATCAAAATCTTACTCGATCTAACTTCAACCATGACTTCTTATGTGCATAACTTCAACCTGAGACATGTCAATTTCTCAAAGCAACACATTAGAGGATCAGGTTAGATTAATTAGATTATAAATATCACACAAGTATGCATTTCCCCCTTTTTGGCATCATAAAACACTATGATTATAGACAAAACATTAGGAGATGCACTTTGACTACTCATGGCCACTGCGATTTTATCTACACACATACTTTAAAGTAAGAACTCGGATAGTTATAACAAAGAATTTACACAATCCGAGGAGATGGACAATAACAAGAATCTAAAACCCAACAATAGCATTAATCAAAACATTTACACCACAAATGAAATCAAAACGAAAAGGTAAAAGCAAGCACTTGTGGTTAAAAAAGGGAAAGGGAAGGGTAAGAGTGATTAGGACAGAGAAGAAGAAGAATGGGATGATGATGATGATGATATATCATTCTTAAGAAGATCAAAAAGACCCTTGAGATTAGCAAAATTAGTCAACCTCTAAATTTCAAGGATATCCTCAATGTGGGAAAGCTCCGCCTTGATCCTAGCGTTTCATCCACAAATTCAGTATGTTCAAGTCTATAGGTGACATACATATAATCCATGAATCCACGTGAGAGGCTCGAAGTGCTACAATTCCCCCATCTTTGGTAACAAGTAATGCCCTCAACCTTTGAAGTAGTGCATTTACCCCACCCCTCCTCCGAAGAGCATGTATAGTTGCCTGGTTCACTACCCCTAAAGCATCCTTGGTGGATTAAGTTTTCCAAATTTTGATAGAAACCCCAAAGTGTTCAGAAATAAACCCCAAGTAGAACTCATAACGAAGCACATACTTTGTTTTATCCTTCTTACAAATTCAATGCACGTGACACAAGAAGAGTTAGGGAAAATTTAGGGGTATTTGAGAAATCAATAACTCCATAAGGGTGAGATCTAGTCACCTCAGTATACTTGTGCTTTCTTAGGAACATCATTTTGTGCATAACATCAAATAGTAGTTTCTGCAAGGGAAGCATAACACCTTTCTCAGCTCTGTTATGAGCCTCTAACATGGGAATATTTGAAAAGCTTCGTGACATATCTAGGGTTGAAGGCAATTCATCAAGTGGAGCACAATCTTGCTTCACATAGTGACACTACCCAATGTTTGGAACACCCAAGATTTCAGCATGCCATAAGGATTAAAAGTAAAGTAAACATCTCTCACCACACAAGAAATAAATGAAGACGAACCTAATAAATTAATATAGAATTGACAAGTTTTTTCTCTTCCCATTTTGTGTCTCATATCACATTGAAGGAAAACGTTTGACCAACCATGTACCCTCAAAATAACTATGAGTTCACCCGTCTTAGGCCCCCAAAATCAGTAATCACTACCTCAAAGCACAATTTGCTGCCCAAAAATCACAATCCAAGTGGTTTAAGCATCAAGACTAACCTCTAAGTTCTCGCATGTATGCTCAGCCTTAATGTCACCCTAAATCCCCTCCTCATGAATGTCAGTATCTCCAAGAGACTTAGAGGAAGGAAAGTCAATATAATCTTTGTCACTATTAGTGGGCTCATCAACCAACTTGGATTTGGAAAAACCCTTAAAAGGAGCAGGCTGCTTAACAGGTTTTTATGGACGAGCGAACAAAACAAAACCATTGCCTTTTATATTCCTTTCAAACTCATCAATCTCATTAGTGATGTTAATGGGGTTGGGTGGAGAAACACACTTACCCTTGTTGGATTTTGGCTTTTTCTATAATAGAGCAAAAATACCTTCATCAATAGATCTTTTACACATTAGGTTATACTGTCATGACCCAAGACTACTCCTTAAACGTGAAATGGTTCCTAGAGCCACAAGAGACCCCAAGATAAACACATGGCATACCATGAAACTTGGATAACATACATAACTAAATAAACTAAAGAACATAAGCAAGTCAAACATATCATAAGAGTGAATCTGGTACAAGACAACATATGTGGAAAACTAATGTTTGAAGAGCCTCTACTCATAAGTGAGTTTCTAGGATAAGTCCCTAACTCACTCGAACTATCTAAAAACTCAAATGGAAGTACTGAATGAAAGCATAGAGGAAAGTCCTAGAATCATGAGGACTCACCAATAATAGAGAGGGGATGAGAAGATCCTGTACTAACTGCGAGCCGGATGGAATATGTTAGAACCTATATTATGAAACAATATAGGTAGAAAAGTATGATGTCAGTGCTCAGAATGTACTGTGTACGGAGAAATGCATAAATATGACATTATGACATGATAAGTCTATAAAATATGCTAATGCAATGACCAAGTAAAATTATAATACAAGGTCATGATGTTTGAAACTATACTTATTTATGGGATGTATATGATAACCGACATAAACCATGTGATCTATAATATAGAGTTCAGTATTCTGCTCCCACACTGAAAAGAGACTATCCTACTTGCCAAGGTAAGAACATGAAATCCAAGCTAAAGTGGATCCATTAGCTAATGTCTACCTGAGATAGATCCTACAAGGGCACGTAGTTCTGGGACAAAGGGGTTGATTGAATAGGTCTCATACCTCAACTAATAGGTGAGACTTCATCCCTAGGTCCACTCGTTGTTAAGTATACTCCCAACAGAAATCATGCATAAATCTAGAAACAGTAATATTGTGATAATACTGAATAATTCATGAAAAAATTGATAATTTGAGTAGCCCTTTAAACATGATAACATAACATAATCTGAGACACACATCATCTTAAAGAATCTAAATCATGATAATCATACATACTGAATGATACTTTATCTCAAAGCATCCTTATTCATAAAAATCTGATAATATGAAGCTTGCATGTGAAAATAACATAAGTATGGTCATGAATACACTTGCATATCATGGGTTTATAACAATATCATTGAAAATCTTGAACTATAATCAATTCATGCATAAAAAGACAATCATGAAGAAGAATTCGTAATTCAACAAGACCCCATAAGAAATCATGAAAACCTAGGTTTTAAGAAGATCATAAAATGAAAAATTGAGGTTTCTTCAGGACTCAATGGGTGAAGAGAACCCATTGATGAAGTTTCCATATACCTTGATAGAAACCATAGGTGAAATCCTTCAATGGAGACTTGAGATCTTCAATCCCTAGATTACTTGAGGATGAAGACTTGAGAGAGAGGAAGAATTGGATTTTGGGAGAATGAGAGTGAATTGGGAGGTTAGGGGTCTTAGGAATCAGCTATACCCTTCTAAATAAGCCTAAAATGATAGAGTATAGGAATTAACATAGTGGAAAATGCCCAATTAACCATGAATAAAAACTGCAGAACATGATTTATGAGATAATCTACGGACCGTAATTCCCTTTACAAACCGTAGAAGCATGTCCATAAAACTCAATTGAAAATCCTAAATTTAGAACTTTGAACCACAAACCACTTCTACGACCAATGATATCTTCAAGAACCTGTAGTGTCCAATCATACAATCCCAACTATTGAAATCATCCAGTCCCTGAAGAATGATCTACAAAACCATTCTTTTACTCATAGTCCGTTGTACGACTCGTACTATCATGTCGTTGAACTAGATGTACTAAAATTACCAATTTTTGAAATCTGAATATACAAGACCCAATTACGACTCATGGTTCCTTATATGAGCTGTATTATTGACTCGTACTTTGGAACCCGAGGTTCTGAAGTATGGACTCACTGGACTTATTTCTAAGAGTCTATCCATGACTCGTACAACAAACCACAACCCGTAATTTCTTTCATACCGATGAAATCAAAATTCCAACTTACATAAGTTCTTTCACGAGGGTAGTCTATGACCTGTAGACCTAAGTATGGTTCATAAGCCTAGTCATAATCACTGATATACTTAACCTGATTTCTAAAGAATCAACCACAAGTTGTTTCCATGAGCCGTAAAGCTTTTTACGATCCATAACTATTGTTCGTAAATACCAAGAACCTATAGACTTCAGTTGATTTTTGAATTTATCCAAGTTAGGCACTTTCGAGGTGTTATACTTATAGATAGGGATAGACACCAAAAGTTGAGTACGTGAGTCACCTATAGGTTTATCTGTCTGAACCACTACAGGTCATCCAAATGCCTTGCGCAGGTGAGAACTAAGGTGTTTGGGGACAAGATTTGCAATGGGGAAATTATCTTCAACTTCAATGACCGAGTCCCCAACCTGTTCTATCGACTTGGTACTAGCAAATAGAACGCATGTCATGATGACCTTGGATAGCAACCCCAATTTCCCCTCACTAGATGCACCTAATATGATCCTAGAAGGTGAACAAGTTTCAGTCGTAGGGTCCCCAGTTTGTCCCCCTTCACGAGGTGAATCCTGTAAAATTCTCTCATTAACCCCTAATTCACCCATGACAAGAAGACATTCTAGATGAGAAAAACAAAGAACATCAACAAAAATCACAGAAGGGAAAGTAACTATGAACCTGTTCCTTAAAGGGTATAAGGGTTAGTTCCTAAGTAACATGTATAGGTAAGGGATGAGAGGGTGGAGTTTGGGGTTTTGTTGTAGAGGTAGAGGGAAAAGAGGTATCCATCTGTAACACCCCAAAATTTATTTCGAATTGAGACTCGAACCATCCTTCGTTGTGAGTAGGATTTTACCAAGGAGATTAAAAATTTCTTAAGTATTAAGGTCAGATCACTAGATGTAGCACCTTGAGTTCCAAGAGGACTAAAGAGAGTTCATTCAAGTCAATCCTAAGATCTTTTAAGTTGTGGGTCAACTTAAAACGATCATAACTTTCAGTACAGGGTGAGTTAGGTGAGCTAAAAGGTATCCAAAGAAAGGTCTTTGAATTATCTTTCCAACGCCGCTGAGTTTGCTAAGTTTCGAGTTCGGATGAGTTAGATATGCCCTTTTTGAAGTCAGGCTGTCCAGTTAAGGAAAATTACACGAAAATAGTAAGGGGTATTTTGGTCTTTTCCTTACCTAATCAGTTTTAATTTGTTTTTAGTAATGTTTAAGGGGTCTAATACTGTTAAGTTCAGTTTTATAATCCTAATATATGCCTAGGGTTTTAGTTGAGGGTTCAAGAAGAGGAAATAAGAGAAAAGAGGAGAGGATCAAAGCGTTCGTCGAGACTCTTGCGTTTTGTTGCGGATTTTCGCCATGAGTTTAATCTCTAAGAGGTATGTAAGATTCCATAGTGTTGGGTTTGTTCACCCACACGCCAATCATGTTATTTTCAGCGCAATTTCATTCTTAAAGTTGAAAGATTAGAGTTCTTGATGAGTTCTTGCTAGGTGTTCTTGAAGTTCATTCTAAATCTTGTTTTGTTGGGGTTTTGATGATTTCTTAAGATTAAAGTGAGTGTTTTGAAGGCTGTATTTAGTATATTAGAGTGTACTTATTTTAAGTAATCGAATCCAAATGATTGGGGAAGTGTAACGACTCGGAAAATGATAGAGTGAAACTAGAGCCTCACATGTGAGTTTGGAGTCGAGAACTTAATGAAATGATTATATTTGAATTTGACCCAAAAAGTTCTTAAAAATGTGCTTCGGAAGTTACCGGAAACTTGTTTAGCTGTACATAAAAAGATCCGTTTCATTTTTCGAAAATCCGACTTCATATTCTTGTTTAGAGGGTCAAATTGA
>NW_006239324.1:199928-225313 GCF_000226075.1 Solanum tuberosum | reverse complement strand
GTGTCCCTACTTATGTTTTGTGACTGTGTCTAAGATGGCCATGTGAGACTTAGACTTCCGCTGTGTGTTTTTAAAGTTGTTTTAAGAAGTTTAAATGTGTGGATGTAAATAAGTTTTTTTTTATTCCGCACTATTTTAATTATTGAATGCAATGAATAACTATGTGGCTCGTATAAGACCCCTTCGGGGTCGAATACGCCATGTTACGACTAGGGGGTACTCTCGGGTCGTGACAGGAAGAAACCGTTCTATTCTAGGCGAATTAGGGTGAGAAAACGAGCGAAGAATTTTGTCGGGTCTTCTAGGTTGGGGCCTGGCGCGTCGCGCCAGCCAGATTGCCCCAGAGTATTCTCTGAAGTTTAGGGTCTGGTATCCCGTTCCACTCATAGTCCCAGGGTCGCCCTGCCCCATCCAGTTTGCAATAGGCTGCTCCGTTTGAGTTCTTTCGAAGGGTACCTTCACTCCTTTTAGATTCTAACTACTCTAAGCTATTTCTAAACACCTAAAATCATTCCTAGCATGATCATAACCTTGAATTCATAATTCAAATTCAAGGTAGAGTTGAGAGTTAAGTTTTTATAATTCTTTCGAACATTCTAAGAAAGTCTCTTTGAGTCCTTTTGTGGAGTCTTCTACAACTTCTAGTAACTTGTTCCAATACTCAAGTAAGTGAGCATGAGAGTGAGGAGAATGTATTCATGAGTCTACCCTATCACCGATATCCTTCATATCACGAACCATAACTCTTGAATTCATAATTCACATTCAAGAAAGAGTTAAGAGT
This sequence comes from Solanum tuberosum, assembly GCF_000226075.1. Classification (NCBI taxonomy): domain Eukaryota; kingdom Viridiplantae; phylum Streptophyta; class Magnoliopsida; order Solanales; family Solanaceae; genus Solanum; species Solanum tuberosum. Next base: position 224,529 of record NW_006239324.1, on the reverse strand, counting down.
AGAGTTCAAGAAAGCCTATGAGTTCAATTGTGAATCCTTTGAGATCAACTATTGATTTGAACTAAGTTTTGAGGAAGTAAGTAAGAGAATGAGAAGAGTCGTATACATGATTTCCATGTGGTTATGTAGACCTTCGAGTTGAGTCGTTCATGCCCATAAATTCTTCATGGACTCCATAAATTGAGTATCATTAAGAGAAGTAGTATCTTTAAGTCCTAGTCTTGAGTATTGAGTCCTTAATCCCCTTTGAGATTATATTTCTAATCATGGGACTATTACACGTTACCCATGAAATACTTGAGTTGAATTGTTCATGCCCTTAATTTCGCATGAACCCTATAAGTCGAACCATCTTGAGATGAGGAGTATCTTTGAGTCCTTCAGTTGAATAGTTCATGCTCATAATTCTGCATGAACCCTCTGAGTTGAGAATTCTTGAAATGAGTAGTATCACTGAAGTTATTGAGTTCCAAGTATTGAGTTCTATCTATGGTTATTAAAAACCCAGTATTGAGTCATTCACATCCATAATTCGAAATGAACCATATTTTAAGAAGTTATTTACAAATGTTTTAACTTTGTTTTAAGAATTAATTTTGAGTTGAGTAAAGAGTAAGAGTAAAGTTCATTTCTTCAAAGATTATACGGGAACTAAGTATTCCCAAGAGTTAAAATGTTTTCACATTTGAACTAGAAAGGAAACACCAATTTCCAAGAGAGCTTTTAAGCTAAGTTTTGAGTAATTATCTTATACCAAAGAAAGAGTTTTGTTTTAAAAACATATGAGCTAAGTATATTTTTGGGAGTAGTATTGAGCACCGATATGGGGATGCGAGTTCATAATAACTCAAGTCTCCATAAACCATTGTAGCCATCATGGGTAGAAAGGATCATACTCTTTAGATGATTCCTTAGTTATTTTTAGCATAGACTAGTGGATCCACTTAGTTTAGACGTTCTATATGTCGGTAAAGTATAGGACAGTTCTGGCAGCATGGGCAAGACGTTGTATCATCAATTAGGCTCATAGTGGTGGTTGTCGGTTAGACAAACTCCCATAGTATTATATTACTTTGTTTGTAAATTAAGTTGTTATGGTATCTCTTTAATACATTGAGTTGCTATCTACAGTATTTACAACTTTTCATATATATTGCATTTTTTACAATTGCTCTACTCTTGAGTATCATGAGTTGAGTATCTTGAGTTGATATGTGCTTCATTGTGTCCAGTACCTTATTGTTGAGTTTCACTGAGCTGAGAACCTTTTTATTGAGTTGAGTATCTTATCCTTGAGTACTTCTGAGTTGAGTAAGTTTCAGTAGTTTTGAATATCCTTGAGTATTCCTTGAGTTGAGTAAGTTTGAGAAGAGGTAAGTATGTTTCCCTTTTTATCAAGTTCAAGCTTATGTTTATGCTTTAGAATTCCTCTTACATGCTCGTACATTCCATTACTGAGCCATTTGGCCAGCATCTTTTCATGATGAGGATTCAGGTATTCAGGATCTTCAACAGGAGTTTCGTTGATACCACATGGAGTTCGAGTTAGCTATAGTGAACCTCCTTGTTTTCGGAGGATTTCATTTACCTTTCAGTTAAATCAGTTGTTAGGATGTCGTGGGTCTTGTCCCGACTTCCATCTTTGTTTGTTAGAGGCTTCATAGATAGATAGTAGAGTTTGAGAAGTCTATTTCATTTATCTTATTTAATGTATTAAAGACTTGAGTTTCCTATTTTTGGCTAGTTTAATATTCTATTTTTATTCAGAGTTATTCATTTGAGTTAAGATTTGTAAGTTTCATGAATTATATTCAGTTTTAAATTTTTGCATGCTTAAGTTAGTCTTCCATTTGTAGTCAGCCACGATGAGGGTTCGCTTTGGACCAGCAATGGTTCTTCAGTGTCGGCCACGTCCAGGGTATAGGCTCGGGTTGTGACAAACTTGGTAATAGAGAACATAGTTCAAATGTCCTAGGGTGTCTATGAAGTTGTGTCAAGTAGGATCCTACTTATTGTTGTGAGGTCCCCACTTCTATAAATGAGGGATTACGAACATTTAAGAAAAGTTTCCCTTCTTTCATACTCTTAATCGTGCAATAGAGCTAAGTCATAGAGATTTATTCATACTCGTGCATTTCTTAGATTTATTCGACTACCCATCATACTAGAGGTGGTTGAAAAGTAAAGTGTAAAGATCCTTATGGATGAGTTTTTCTTAGCAAGAGTCTTGAGAAAGTCATGAGACTCCAGAGGGGCTTGAGAGAAGCCCAAGAGTAAGTTAAGTGTTCAGTTTCAGAGGAATGCACCCATAATTAAATGAATCGTGCATTTGAGTTAAAAGTGAGTTGTACTCTTTTCCTTAAGCCTTGTTTTAGCTGAGATCCTTATGAGGAGGTATGTTTAGATCTTGGGTAATATTTCCACCCCAAAAGGTAGCATGAGTTACGAGATCATGAGCAGTAGCAGGGAAAGAGCCTAGAATTAGAGGAAAGTATGCAGAGATTCAGTAATCCAAGAAAGGGAGATAGTGATGAGGCAAGTTATGTTACTATAGTCATGCACCTAGTAAGTTACTAATGAAGAGTTTTCCCTTATGAGTAGACTAAGAAGTGATGAGTTATGAAGATTCCATCATAGAAGGTAGAGTGTGTTTTAGCTAGAAAGGAGTTACTGATGAAGTGTCATTGTGTAGGAAATGACCAAGTGTAAGTGTTGAATAGAAGAGCAAAAGTATTCATAAAGTGATAGATCTAAGCTAGGCTTATGATTTGTTTGAGAGGGTCATGATGTTCAGAAGGTTATAAAACTAATCAAGTAATGAGGTATAGTATGGTAGGCGAGCAATCATATTGATATTCGGGTTTAGTAATAAACATTAAGCTTGAATTTGAGATGAGTGTCATGATCAGAAGAATTGCAACATGAGGGTGATGATGTTAGTCTTGAGATTTGATATGGCAGACTTTGACATAGAGTAGGTGATGAATTGAGATGTTAGCTGCAATAAGTATGAGTTGTACAAATGAGGGACCCTAACCTTTAGATAAGGGTAGTGGAGTGTCGCTAAGTCACACGAGTAACACGAGAATTAAGAGAGGTACCAAGAGGGTATGTAATTAGAAGAGGCTAATAGAAACACCTTAGAAAGAGGTCTTAGTACCAGCTTATGGAGAGTTGGTAGTCATGAGATAAGCTTTTCCCGAGTGTTAGAGTAAAAGAGGATGTAAATCAGTTTAGAGATGATAGAATAGGTCCATAGCTTTTGAGTGTCAGCTTTAGACCTAAGGGGGAGTTGAAAAGATGAGAAATCAAGTCAAGTGTTTGAGAGTAAGATAGTAATGAGTTCCAAAGAGTTTGGGGGATATCTTTTTAGAGGTTCTTTTAGTAGTGGAGTAATGTTACAAAAAAGAGGTTGATGGTCTTATCGTGATAGTGATGGTGTGATAATTCCATCTAAGGTTATAAATGAAAAGGAAGAGAAGGATGAGATTGTACTATAAGGAATAGTTTAATGAGAGCCCTTAGTTGGTTCCGAAGGAGTTGGTTAGTAGGAGTCCATGCAGTTGTTAGAATCCTTAGTTTGAATGTGGTGTTGTTAAATATTAAGTGGTTCTTGATATGACCCCAATGTGGTGGTAAAGAGTAATAGTATTGGGATGAGACTTCCCTATAGAGAGGTATAGAACCCAAACCTAAGGATTTGGGTTAAGCTTGAATATAGCGAAAGCATACCATTAGAATCAGACCTTGGTAAGAGTAACCCCGTTCCATACCCAGTCCAACCAACATTCAAGGATGAATGATCCCAAGGGGGAGATATTGTAACTCCCCAGATTTTTTTTCGAATTGAGACTCGAACCATCCTTTATTGTGAGTAGGATTTTACCAATGAGATTAAAATTTCTTCAGCATTAAGGTCAGGTCACTAGATGTAGCACCTTGAGTTCCAAGAAGAACTAAAGAGAGTTCATTCAAGTCATTCCTAAGTTCTTTTAAGTTGTAGGTCAACTTCAAACGACCATAACTTTCAATACATGATGAGTTAGGTAGGATAAAAGGTACCAAATGAAAGGTCTTTGAATTATACGCCGCTGAGTTTGCTAAGTTTCAAGTTCGAATGAGTAAGATATGCCCTTTTTAAGTCAGGTTGTCCAGTTAAGGAAAGTTACCCGAAAATAGTAAGGGGTATTTTGGTCTTTTCCTTACCTAACCAGTTTTAATTCGTTTTTAGTAATGTTTTAGGGGTCTAATACTATTAGGTTCAGTTTTATAATCCTAATATATGCCTCGGGTTTTAGTTGAGAGTTCAAGAAGAAAAAAGAGGAGAAAAGAGGAGAGGATCAAAGCGTTCGTCGAGAGTCATGCGTTTTGTTGCAGATTTTTGCCATGGGTTTAATCCCTCAGAGGTATGTAAGCTTCCATAGTGTTGGGTTTGTTCACACACACCCCAATCATGTTATTTTCAGCCCAATTTCATTCTTAAAGTTGAAAGATTAGAGTTCTTGATGAGTTCTTGCTAGGTGTTCTTGAAGTTCATTCTAAATCTTGTTTTGTTGGGCTTTTGATGATTTCTTGTGATTAAAGTGAGTGTTTTGAGGTCTGTATTGAGTATGTTAGAGTGTACTTATGTTAAGTAATCGAATCCAAGTGATTGAGGAAGAAACCGTTCTTTTCTAGGCGAATTAGGGTGAGAAAACGAGCAAAGAATTTCGTCGGGTCTTCTGGGTTGGGGCCTGGCGCGTCGCGCCAGCCAGATTGCCCCAAAGTATGCTCTGAAGTTTAGGGTCTGGCGCCCCGCGCCACTCATAGGTCCAGGGTCGCCTGCCCCATCAAGTTTGCAATAAGCTGCTCCGTTTGAGTTCTTTCGAAGGGTACCTTCACTCTTTTTCGATTCTAACTACTCTAAGCAACTTCTAAACACCTAAAATCATTCCTAACATGATCATAACCTTTAATTCATAATTCAAATTCAAGTTAGAGTGGAGAGTTAAGTTTTGAGAATTATTTCGAACATTCTAAGAAAGTCTCTTTGAGTCATTTTGTGGAGTCTTCTACAACTTCTAATAACTTGTTCAAAGACTTAAGTAAGTGAGCATGAGAGTGAGGATAATGTATTCATGAGTCTACCCTATCACCGATATCCTTCATATCATGAACCATAACTCTTGAATTCATAAATCACGTTCAAGAGAGAGTTAAGAGTAGAGTTCAAGAAAGCTTTTTAGTTCAATTGTGAATCCTTTGAGATCAACTATTGATTTGAACTAAGTTTTGAGGAAGTAAGTAAGAGAATGAGAAGAGTCGTATACATGAGTTCCATGTAGTTATGTTGACCTTCGAGTCGAGTCGTTCATGCCAATAAATTCCGCATGGACTCCATAAATTGAGTATCATTCAGAGGAGTAGTATCTTTAAGTTCTAAGTCTTGAGTATTGAGTCCCTAATCCCCTTTGAGATTATATTTCTAATCATGGGACTATTACATGTTACCTATGAAGTCCTTGAGTTGAATTGTTCATGCCCTTAATTTCGCATGAACCCTATAAGTCGAACAATCTTAAGATGAGGAGTATCTTTGAGTCCTTCAGTTGAGTAGTTCATGCTCATAGTTCTGCATGAACCCTCTGAGTTGAGAATTCTTGAAATGAGTAGTATCATTTAAGTTTTTGAGTTCCAAGTATTGAGTTCTATCTATGGTTATTGAAAACCTTACATTGAGTCATTCACATCCATAATTCGGCATGAACCATATTTTAAGAAGTTATTTACAAACGTTTTAACTTTGTTTTAAGACTTAAGCTTTGAGTTGAGTAAAGAGTAAGAGTAAAAGTTCATTTCTTCAAAGATTATACGGGAACTAAGTATTCCCAAGAGTTAAAATGTTTTCACATTTGAACAAGAAAAGAAACACTAATTTCCAAGAGAGCTTTTAATCTAAGTTTTGAGTAATTATCTCAAACCAAAGAAAGAGTTTTGTTTTAAAAACATATGAGCTAAGTATAATTTTGGGAGTAGTATTGAGCACCGATATGGGGATGTGAGTTCATAATAACTCAAGTCTCCATAAAGCATATAGTCATCATTGGTAGAAAGGATCATACATTTTAGATCATTCCTTAGTTCTTTCTAGCATAGACTAGTGGATCCACTTAGTTAAGGCGTTCTATATGACAACAAAGTATAAGACAGTTCTGGCAGCGTGGGCAAAACGATGTATCATCACTTAGGCTCATAGTGGTGGTTGTCGGTTAGAGAAACTCCCATAGTATTATGTTACTTTATATGTAAACTAAGTTGGTATGGTATTTCTTTAACACAATGAGTTGCTATCTACAGTATTTACAACTTTCCATATATATTGCATTTTTTTACTATTGCTCTACCCTTGTGTATCATGAGTTGAGTACCTTCGAGTTAAGTATCTTGAGTTGATATGTGCTTCATTGTGTCCAGTACCTTATTGTTGAGTTTCACTGAGCTGAGAACCTTATTATTGAGTTGAGTATCTTATCCTTGAGTACTTCTGAGTTGAGTAAGTTTCAGTAGTTTTGAATATCCTTGAGTATTCCTTGAGTTGAGTAAGTTTGAGAAGAGGTAAGTATGTTTCCCTTTTTATCAAGTTCAAGCTTATGTTTATGCTTTAGAATTCCTCTTACATGCTCGTACATTCCATGTACTGAGCCATTTAGCCTGCATCCTTTCATGATGAGGATTCAGGTATTCGGGATCATCAACAGGAGCTTCGTTGATACCACATGGAGTTCGAGTTAGCTATGGTGAACCTTATTGCTTCCGGAGGATTTCATTTACTTTTCCGTTATATCAGTTGTTAGGATGTCGTGGGTCTTGTCCCGACTTCCATCTTTGTTAGTTAGAGGCTTCATAGATATATAGTAGAGTTTGAGAAGTCTGTTTCATTTATCTTATTAAATGTTTTAAAGACTTGAGTTGCCTATTGTTGGCTAGTTGAATATTCTATTTTTATTCAGAGTTATTCATTTGAGTTAAGATTTGTAAGTTTCATTAATTATATTATGTTTTTAAGTTTTTGCATGCTTAAGTTAGTCTTCCGCTTGTAGTCAACCTAGATGAGGGTTCGCTTGGGGACCAACAATAGTTCTTGAGTGCCGGCCACTCCAGGGTATAGGCTCGGTTCGTGACACCATCATTTAGAAGAGAGAGAAAAAAATTAGTTTGGAGATTCTGAAAAGAGAGGGTTTGGAGAGTGTGGATGAGAGGGGTGTTTTAAATAAAGAGTGTTAAAGTAGGGCTAATTTAATTGGCTAGAAATTAGAGATTCCATTAATATGAAGAGTTTTATTTTAGGTAGCAGTGTGATTTAACACAATTGGCAGACTTGATGAGATGTTTCCCTTTTATTTTTCCTTTTGGAGATGATGGAGACCATTTTTTTTATATACTAGATATGATTATTATTTTTGTAGGACACGTGGAAGGGACATGTTCAACTGCTTCCTTTCCAATTTTTCAATTTTTTAACAAGAGTAGTGCATATACCTTTAATTTTGAGCACGTTGAGCTTTTCGTTCCCAATTTTGTGAGTCCATTCACCGATGACAAATGAAAAAACTAGGTTATAGTTTATGAGTATCTTAGAATTTAAACCAGCATAGGGACACACAACCGAATGTAAAAGATTGAATATTAAAATTTATGCTTTATGTACAGTGTTCGTCAACTAGTCACTGAGGATATGTGATCTTTATCATCCCTAGTTCCAACTTGTTCCTTTCAAAGTATTCCCTTGCCAGTGCCTTGGTGAAGATATCAAAACTTTATTTTTTAGTGATCCAAAAATTCATAGAGACCAGTCTCTTTTCCACATTATCCCAAGTGATGTTTAATATCAATGTGCTTTGTCCTCTTATGTTGAACTGGATTTTTGGTTATATTGATCACACTTTTATTGTCACAATAGTTTGGAACACACTCAATGTTAAGCAAGAAATCCTTGAGTTGGTTTTTAATCCATAGTAGTTGAGCACAACATGAGGGATCTACTACATATTCAGCCGCAACAGTAGACAAGGCCAGTGAGTTTTGCTTCATTGTTTCCCAAGAGATCAGACATGAACCTAAGAAGTGCGTTATTCCTGTAGTACTCTTTTAATCCATCAAGTAACATGCATAGTCAACATCAATATATCCTACAAGTTCAAAGATACTTCCTTTTGGATACCACAAGCCGAGGTCCATGGTTTATTTTAAGTACCATGGGATTCTTTTGATAGCCTTCAGGTGGTGTTGCTTAGGACTAGCTTGGAATCCACATCATAGTCCCATCTTGAATACAATATCAGGTTGGCTAGTTGTGAGATATATGACAGATCCAATCATCCCCATATACAGTTTTATCTCCACCGGTGAACATGTTCACTCTGGACCTAACTTCGTGGCTGTAGAAATTGGAGTGTCTGTCACATTTGCATCTTCCATTTGAATCTTTTAAGTAATTCCTTTATGTTCTGTTGATGGATCAGTGTCTCTAAAGGATTTTATTTGATTTGAAGCCCTGCGAAGAAATTGAGTTCCCCCATCATGCTCATTTTAAATTCATTGCTCAGAGAAGCAAATTCCTTTGCGAGTGCTTTGCTAGTGGCTCCAAATATGATGTCATCTACGTAAACCTTACAATTAGCAAGTCCTTTCCTTTGTTTTTGAGGAATAAGGTGTTGTCAATTTTTCCTCTTGCATATCCATATATGTGAAGAAACTTTGATAAACTTTCATACAATACTCTGATTGCTTGTTTAAGTCTATAGAGGGATGTATGAAGTTTGAAAACATGGTCAGGATAGTCAATGCTTTCAAATCCTGGTGGTTGTTTGACAACCACTTCTTCCTTCAGTAGCCCATGAAGAATTATACTCTTCACATCCATCTGATAAAGTGTGAACCTCATATAAGTAGCAAATGCTATAAGGAGTCTGATTGCCTCAAATCTAGCCACTGGCGTGATTGTTTCATCATAGTATATGCCCTCTTCCTGATTGTATTCTTGGACCATCAACCTTTATTTTTTCCTTGTGATAGTTCCATTTTAATCTAGCTAATTTTTTAAGACCCACTTTGTTCCAATGGTAGTCCTGTTCTTTGGTCATGGTACCAGGTGCTACACTTTTCTTCTTTCAAACTCATTAAGTGCTTCTTCCATGGAAATGATCTTATTCTCATCTTGTAGAGCTTCAATAATTTTCTTAGGTTCAAACATAGATAGAGAAACATTGAATGTACATAGATTTTTTAGTCTTGATCTAGTGGTTATTTCGGATCCAGGTGTGTGAGAATGTTGTCAATTGGAGGTGATCCTTGATACTGGTATCCTTTGAGGACTAAGTCTTGTGATTATACTATTTGGTTCTCTAGTTATATTGATGCATTGTTTCAATTTCCACGATTTGATGATGTCACGACCCAAACTACTCCTAGTTGTGACATGACAAATAGGATCCCGAGAGACCCTAAACAATCCATTTGACATAATCATAACACTATGAGTACAAAATAACAGAAATAAATCACAAATTAGAAAGATAAGTCTCCAACCTAACATCTCAACATAAGACAATCTGAGTACAAGACTGTAACTGATGAATCATACTAGGTCTGACAATAAACCTCTACTATCATAGGTGTGACTAAGACAAGCCCTAGCTCAAGAAATAAGTCTAAAAGTTGAAAAGGCTGAAATAGACAAGGAACTCATAGTGTGTAATCATGCCCTTGAACCATGAGGATTCACCACAAGCTATGTAAAGTTGAATCAATCAATTAGCCACGGCCGAATAGAGGAGTGCCAGACACTATATTATGTAGAAATATAGGCACACAAGATATATATGCGTGAGTACTTGGAATGTACTGAATATGGGGAAAATTCATAAACATAAATATGAAGCATGATAAGTCTTGAAAACATTATAATACATGACCAAGTAAAGCATGTTCAATCTTGATAAGATAAATTCATAAATCATGGGACAAGGTCAATGCAATAATTGAAAATCATAACATAAACTTAAATCATAGTTTTTTGAGGAAGTCATAAACTCTTTGAGAAAGCCATAAACTTTTGTGGGATGTTTACCATTAACCCACATAAACCATGTGAGCTATAATATGGAATCCAGCGTACTACTCCCACACCGAAATGAGAGTGTCCTACTTGTCAAGGTAAGGACCATGTTCTTAAGCTTAAGTGGATCCACTAGCTAATATCTTTCTAAGTCAAAGTCCTACAGGGCACATTGTTATGGGACAAGGGGATTGCTACTAAAGAACTCTGCATCTACTAATGGGTGAGCCTGCATCCTAAAGTACACTCGGTGCTAAGTAAAGTCCCAATGAAAAGGTACGTAATCATATCATGATCATGATATTTGGAAAGGTAAGAACCTAGTAATACTAATCCAATCATAAACTTTATATCATAGAATAACTCCTTTCAAAATCATGATTTCATAACATATTCATAAAGACACTTATCTTAAGCATCAAAATCATGATCATCTTTTCAAAATGAGAATACTTGAATTGGAAGAAAATTTTCATAAAACGTAATGATACTTTATCGAAAGCATCCTTCATTCATAAAATTCCTCAATTCAGGATGCATGCATAATCTCAAAACATAGTTCATAATCATAAAGTAGATATATAGTATGAGTTCATATAAAAATCAAGGAAAACATGTGATTATGATCAAATAATGCATAATAAGATCAATTATAATGAAATTAGTCATAAACAATTGAACACATGAGAAATTATGCAAAACCCTAGAATTTAGGTTGGAATCATAGAAGAGAAATAGAGAAATCTTGGGACTCAATGGATGAAAAAGGACCTCTTTATGAATATTCCACATACCTTTGAGAACCCTAGATTTTGAATTGTAGAAATAAGCTTGGAACTTGAAGACACTAGAAATCCTATTGACTCTTCGGAGAAAATTTGGAGAAGAAACCTTTAGAGCTTTTGCGGTTTTGAGCGAATGAGTGAGAATAGGTAGTTTTTGAAGATTAAAATTAGTTATAGGACCTAGATATAGGCTAGAAATGACATAGTTTAGGCATTAAAAGGATAGGAAAAGACCAATATGAACTTGAGTTAAAAGCTTCCACTACAAGACCATGTACGAGTCGTACAAGACCCTACGAACTGTCCTGGTCAATCATATGTGGCTTTACTTGAGACCCAAAAATCAAGGTCATAGACCATGTGCCACTTCCTATGGTCTATCGACATTTCCATGGGCCGACGGCCCTCTCGCAGTACCCAAGGCATCCAAAATTTCACCAAGTTTGAACCTCTCCTACGAACTACCTTCTATGGCCCGTATAAGCTCATATGGACTGTCCTGTTGGTCCATGGGAACCTTTTAGAGACTTGAAAATTTCAACATTCCTGGACCCCTTTCCTTGACTATCCTCTTACGGACCGTAGGACCTTATACGACCTATAGTTAGCCTCGTACAAATGTGCACCAACAACTAATTCTGCACTTCTCCTTTCCATCTCAACTTTCCAACTTCTCGGGTGTTACAGATCAGTTAAGTGTGCCTTATTTGAGATGTTACCATTGTCACAAGAGTGGATGTTGTGTCATCATTTCCTACAAGGGTGGAACCTATTTCTTTCACCTGGTCCTACACAATTAATTCATAAGTCCTTGGCAGTTCATCATCATCTTGCAAACTTTCATTAGCCATAACATTGCTCTCGTCAAAGACTACATGCACACTATCTTCAACACACATAATTTTTTTTCTTTAACACCCTATATGCTTTACTATGTGAAGAATATCCTAGAAAGCTTTCCTCATCACTTCTAGCATCGAAGTTTCCTAACAAGTTCTTTCTATTATTTTTTATATAGCACTTGCATTGAAAGTCTATTAGGTGAGAGGTGTTAGGTTTTTTTCCCTTTGAGTAATTCATAGAGATTTTTGTCTAAAATAGGCTTGATTATGTAGCAATCTACCATCATAGTCCTAGCCATCTCTTGCAGAGTTCTATTTTTCCTTTCAATCGCTCCATTTCGTTGAGGGGTTCGAGGAGCAGAAAAATTATGATTAACACCATGAGAGGAACAATATTGTACAAAAATTGTATTTTCAAATTCAATTCAATGGTCAGATCTAATAGTAGCTAGTTGTTTATCAAGTTTCTTTTCCAATTTTCTCACTTAAGTGTAGAATGCCTCAAATGCATCTTCTTTAGAAGCAAGAATTGTCCAAGTAAACCTTGTGGAGTCATCAACTAGTACAAACACATATCTCTTGCCTCCTGTACTTTTTATCCGTTCTAAGGAGTTGAGCTAATGATCTGTTTGGATTTAAAAGATGTTTTTGCTTGCTTACCTTAGGCACATGTTTCACAAACATTGTCTTCCTTGAACTCAGTTTTAAGGAATCCTATCACCAAGTCCTTGGAGATGAGTTCGTTTAGCTGAACATGAATGGTATGTCCCATTCCTTGTGCCGTAGTAGAAGATCGTTGTGCATCACACTTAGAGCCTGTTGAATTGACTTAAAAGTTGGTCAAACCTACTTTTAAGTCATTATTAGCTTTTGAGAGTGTTTGGAAAGTTAAATAAACTTAAATAAGTTTGAAATGACTTTAAAAGGTTTAAAATCAAAAGTAGGACTCTCCATACTTCTTATTTTTTTACTTAAAAGATATTTATTTTTTCAATCCAAACGGGATCTTAGTCATGCACGATCTTCAGCAGGTACCTTTGCAATATAAAAAATGTACACATGCTTGTATATTTATCAAGTCCAGACAGTCTCCTCAATTTTCAGGTTTATCACTTCAACACATGTAGAGTAGAGGGTTACCTTGTCCTTTATCATAGAGTTGTGATATGCTGAGTAGATTGTGGTTCAGTCCTTCAACATGGTATACCTTTTCAATTGCGTGTTTATCAGATTTACCTATCCTGCCAATGCCTTTGATTTTGCCTTTTTTTCCACCACCAAATGCATACATTCCACCCTTATCTTATTCAAGGGAGGGGAATTTTAATTTGTTTCCAGTTATATGGCTTGAGTAAGCACTATCCATGTACCGGTATTTCTTGCTTCCTCTCACTTTTTTCAGCAAATTTCAAGGGTTAAATTTAGGAGCCCAGATTAGCTTGGGTCCTTTCCTTAGATCAGAAGGATGAATGAGATCTCTATTCGTCCATTTTTGTTAAAGTATTTCCAACTTTTTTACACATTCTTATTCCTTCGATGTGATTCATTTTTGTAATTTTCTGTTAGGATAGCTTTGAAGTTTTTATTTATGTTAGCTCTGGCTTCTGGACATGCAACCCTAGAATGATTAATTACAGTTTTGGCCCTATGTGTGTTGTTACTCGGTTGAGTCATAATCATGGATGACTGAGTCCATTTATTTGCTCTCTCAAGCTCATATTTAGTACTAGCCAATTCCTGATTAATTCTTATAGATTTTTCTTTTTCCGAAAACAATTCAGTTTTAAGTCTCTTAAGATCTTGTTCACATCTGATAAGTCATCACTAATCTTGCCCTTCCCTTTTCCAATGACACTTAATTTCAAGATTTCATTTTTAAGAGACAAGTTACAAGAATCTGTTAGTATTAGAAACTAGAAAGAAGAAAGGACTTAGTTCAACAGCGGTTCTTTTCATTCATATTAAGATTTTCAAAAAACATACACACATATATCTACATAAGCTTTTCCAAAGTAAGTAGAGGACCATACATATCCAACCACTATTGACTTTCTTACAAAACATATTCCATAAAACAAGGACACCTTTCCTTTACATACTAAACATAATATTTAAAAAGAACCATTAAACAAAAACCATCTAGAAATATCTCATTATCTAACACTCCTCCTTGAGATTTTTCTTGGACACTCCCGACTTAGCCCTTAGAACTTCAAATTTCCCCTTAGAAAGAGCCTTGGTCATGATGTATGCAATCTGCTGATCTGAGCTTCAATGAACAAGTTGAACTTCGCCATCCTTTTCTGCATGCCTGATAGCGTGAAACTTCACATTTATATGCTTGCTACGACCATGTTGCACTGGATTCTTAGCCATAAATATTGTTGACTTGCTGTCAACCTTAATGACAGTAGCTTCAATGTCATTTTGTTGTAGATCACGTAGAATCTTTCTTAACCATAGAGCCTGATTAGTTGCACCAGCAGCGGCGATGTATTCTGCTTCTGCAGAAGATTGAGCTACCACATCTTGCTTCTTTGAATTCCATGAGAACATGCTTGAACAAAGTCTAAAAGCATAAAAGTGCTTTTCATATCATCAACGCTTCTTGCCCAATCACTATCCGAATAACCCATCAGTTGCCCTTGCACTTTCTTTTTAAGCCAAATACCATAATCAACAGTTCCTTTGATATATCTCAACATTCGTTTAGCAACACCAAGATGAACTTGACTTGGAGCTTGAATAAACCTCGATAGTAGACTTGTCGCGAATATGAGATCGAGTCTTGTTGTTGTCAAATACAACAAACTACCAATCAGACTTCTATAAACTGTTGGATCAGCCTTGTCACCTCCTTCAAACTTCAAAATATTTTCATTGTGAACCAGTAGGGTCGGTACAGGCTTGCACCTCTCCATTTTGAACCTTTTAAGAATATCCCATGTATATTTTCTTTGAGACAGTAGCTTGATGAATCTCCATTCCCAGAAAGTAACTCATTTCACCCAAATCTGACATTTCAAACTTGGTCTCCATTTCTTGCATGAACTGATTCACCATATCTTCATTGCTTCATGTTACCAGAAGATCATCAACATAAAGTGACACCACAAACACATCTCATCCTTCAGCCTTCTTCACATATAAAGTTGCTTCATTCTCACTTCTCTTGAAGTCACAATGAATGAGATGATCACCAATCTCAATGTACCATGCTCGAGGCGCCTTCTTTAATCCATACAATGCCTTATAAAGTTGATAGACTTTATCCTCCATTCCTGCAACTTTAAAGCCTTTTGGTTGCTCAACATAGATCTCTTCCCGCAACAGTCCATTTAAGAATGCCAATTTCACATCCAAATGATATAGCTTCCAATTTGACTGAGCTGCCAAAGCAAATAGCAACCTTATTGTATCATGCCGTGCAACAGGTACAAACATGTCTCCATAATCTAGACCTGCAACTTGTGCGTAACCTTTCACAACAAGCCTTGCTTTGTATTTATAAACTGAGCTATCTAGATTAAATTTGGTTATGTAAACCCACTTCACCCCGATCACTATTTTTCTTTTCGGTTTATCAATGAACTTCCAAGTATCATTCTTTTCTGTCATACCAATCTCCTCTTTCATAGCTACAATCCAAACTTCATGTCTTGATGCTTCTTGATAGCTATTTGGTTCCGAAATTGCAACATTACATCTTTCATATATCTCGGAGAGTGACCTTGTCTTTCAAATTGGTGAATCAAGTGAGGATTCCCCGTTTGATTCTTCGTCTTCTTCCAAAGTTTCAGACCCAAAATGATTGGATTTCAGGCATCAGACTCAAGTTCTGAAAAATTGCATTATCTTTCTCAATTTTCTCCTTATCCCAGTTCCATAAGAATGCTCATCCACGACTACATCTCTTCATATTGAAATACTTTTTGTTTGCAAGTTGAAAACTCTATAACCCTTGGCTTGTGATGAATAACTAATAAATATCCCCAATTCACCTTTTGGTTCAAGTTTGTTTCTTTTGACAGAAGGAACATGAGAATAGCATATCGAACCAAAAACTTTTAGATGGTTGGCAGATGGTTGTATTCCACTCCATGCCTCAATAGGAGTCTTTTCATCCACAACTTTTGTTGGCAGCCTATTTAACAAATACACTCAAGTATGAATAGCTTCTACTCAAAAGCTTTGTGGCAGTTTCTTTTCCAGCAACAAAATCTAGCCATTTCAACTATTGTTTTGTTCTTCCTCTCTGAGACTCCATTTTGTTCGGGTGAATAGCTTACTGTCAACTTCTGATCAATCCCCATATCTTCACAATACTTATTGAACTCATTTGAAGTATATTCACCACCATTGTCCGACCTCAAAACCTTTAGCTTACAACCACTTTGTCTTTCCGCAAAAGCTCTAAATTTCTTGAAAACTAAAATACTTGAGACTTGTTACTTAGAAAATACACCCAAGTCATCCTTGATAACTCATCAATAAAGAGCACAAAATATTTATTGTGTCCCAAAGATGATGTCTGCATAGGTCCACACATATCAGTGTGAACTAGTTCAAGTTTTTCAATTGCCCTCCAGGTAGCATTTTTAGGAAATGATTTTCTGTGTACCTTACCCATCTCACATGACTCACAAATTTCTTTAGACAGTGAAATCTCATGTAAGTCCTTAGTCAAGCCCTTTTCATAAATAAACTTTAAAGTAGCATAGTTAAAATGACCATATCTTTTGTGCCACAACCATGAATCATCCTTACGTGCAAAATTTGCACTATCAAACCTCCCATCTAAAGGAAAAAAATTGTCCACCATTTCTACTTTAACAATCAAACTATCTTCGGAGTCAAAAATCAAACAATGTTTGTCCTTAAAAAATAAGGAATAGCCTTTACACATCATTTGAGCCACACTTAACAAGTTCCATGCTAAAGAAGGAACATACAACACATCATGTATAAACTTTGTACCTTGTGTAGTCTGAAAGGCAACTAAACCATTTCCAAGTGCATCTACCGTCTCACCATTTCCCATCCTTACTTTAGTTTTGATTGACTTGTCAAGTGTATGAAACATGCACTCATTGTGTGACATATGATTCGTACATCCACTGTCTATGAACAATGAGGATTTGTTGGTCGTGTTTCCTTCATGAGAAACCATAAAAAAGCTTTCTTCTTCCTTTTCGGACTCTTCAGAAAAATTTGCTTGCTGGACATGGCGTTGTTGTGGTTGATTCTTCTTGAGCCTACAATTCTTCTCAATATGACCCATTTTTCTACAAAACCTGCATTGAATTGATGGCTTTCCTTTGAACCAACAATCCTTTTCTTGATGATTGGTTCTTTTACAATGGTTGCAAGGTGGAAACTTTCCTTTCTTTGAAGGTTCCTTCCATGTTTTCCCCTTTGCTATTCTATCTTCATCCATCCTTCTATTGTCCTTCACTGGTTGTTTGCCTTTATGCTTTGTCTGAAACAACTTCTCTATTGAAGACTTATCATGACTTTGATGAATAAATAGTATTATCATAAGGTTCACGAATAATGTTTGACAGATGTAGATTCAAAATTTAAAATCAATAAGTTTAGAAGTAACATTTTTTACACTAAATTGTGTAACACGTGTATATATTCAAGACATATATATATATATATTTGAATTAGATATTGTTTGCAATGACGGAGACAGAGAATTCATTTTTTCTTTTCTAAAAGTACCCAAAGCTAAAAAGATCAAAGAAAATATGGTTAATTAGCAAGAATTCAACGTGTGTCCTTTAAGAAAATTTGAACCCTTCGTTTATCATTGAGCTAAGTTTGTGAATTGTGTAAGGGGACTCAACATATAATATATATACACATAAAATAATTGTTTCGACAAAGGGACTTCCTAATTGATTCTATCTAGATATATTCCCATGATTATGTGTTTGTTACGAGGGAAAAAAAGTAAGTCGATAATTTGTTCAGTCTTGTAGTGCACTCATTTTCTCTATGAGAGTGAATAAAAATGATGACTTACAATATGTATCGAAATTACTTTAATTTTCTTTGAGCACCCAACTCAACACAATATAGACAAATTAAAGTCCAAATTGTCATGAATTGATATAAATATTTTTGAGTTAATTTTCTGAGTGGTCATTTATGATTTAATAATTGATTATGAATTGATATAAATATTTGCCTACTAAAATCATCTTGATAATTCATATTTTTTCAATCCTAACTCTTATGCTTTCTTTGTCTATAACCCCCAAATATTTAGTGTGTAATTTAATAACACATAACGGTGTATCACTTTTTTTATAAGTTTTGTTTTTATATTATATGAAGATATGCACATTCATAATAATCACTAAAATATAATTTTGTGGTGTTGTACAAACGACTTTTGCAATTTCATCTAAAGTTTAATATAATCATTACCATTTATAGTATATGTGATCATATATAATATATATATAAGTTCTGTCGTAAAAGACATAATAAGTTATGTCGTACTGCATAACTTAATTCCTACAGAACTTCTGTCGAGCAAGACAAAAATTCTCTAAACTTATGTTAAACGAATTAAGTCATATAAATACTACATAACTTATCATGCATAACTTATTTTCTACA
Source organism: Solanum tuberosum (assembly GCF_000226075.1). NCBI lineage: Eukaryota > Viridiplantae > Streptophyta > Magnoliopsida > Solanales > Solanaceae > Solanum > Solanum tuberosum. Next base: position 206,173 of record NW_006239324.1, on the reverse strand, counting down.
TAACTTATGATGGGCTTGACAAAAGTTTTCTAAACTTATGTCGAGCAATTAAATGGGCTGTGAAAATATGGGCCTAGAAATTACGAATGGAAGGTGTTGGGCTCTCAAAAGGAATTTGGGTTCTCAAAGGGAATTGAAATATGGAAAAATTACAGAAATTCCACATTTTAATTTACTTATTGCCATTATCCCCTATAAGTTTTACAAATCTCCAAAATTTCTCATTTTCGCGCATCAGATTAGTGTATCAGCGCTTATATTATTGTATCTCGCGCATCAGATTAATGTATCAGCGCTTATATTATTGTATCTCGCGCATCAGATTAATGTATCAGCGCTTATATTATTGTATCTCGCGCATCAGATTAATGTATCAGCGCTTATATTATTGTATCTCGCGCATCAGATTAATGTATCAGCGCTTATATTATTGTATCTCGCGCATCAGATTAATGTATCAGCGCTTATATTATTGTATCTCGCGCATCAGATTAATGTATCAGCGCTTATATTATTGTATCCGTTTGAGGGATTTCTGTAATTATAAAATTTTAAGGGATAGATTGTAATTTTGCCTTAAAAGTATGTGATTTCTGTAATTTGCTCTTGAAATATTTTGAAGATTTTTTTCTGAGTACTTATAATTAAGTCTTTATTTAAGGAATATTTAGTTGATTTTAAACATGGGTTAGAATCAATATTAACTCAATAAAATATGCAATGTAATTAATTCTAAAATTTATATAAATTTTTATAATCGAGATATATTACGTACTGAGCTTCTATAAATGGTATAATTATATTATTTTTCCTTTATATGTGATATATTTTAATTATTAGGTACGTGTTTAATAAAGAAAGGATTAATATTGAATTTTTTAAAAGAATATCATTCTTTTTAAGACACATAATAAAGAAATACATTACATAAACCGATACAAAAGGAATACTATTTTTATTTAAGCAAATTTTTTTCTTCCTGTTTGATCTCTTTATTCCATAGACTTTCACTTTCATGAATTAAAATTAATTGTACTTCTATATTTAGTTAAAAGAGAAAAAAATATCGACACATATTATTGCTATAAATTGGAGTAACATCAACACATACACACCCAAGAAAAAACATGACTTTCCCATTGTCTCAAGTCTTTATACTTAGATTTATACTTTGTTTTTTCTCATCAACTTTTGTTAATTCATTAATCTTGTTTGACTACCAAGTAGCAATTGTTAATGTTGCTTCATCAAAAGCAGACGTAAAATGCACGTTGAGAGGGCAAGGTCTTGGTGATCATCCAACAAATCCAAGAGATTCATATACTATTGATGTTCCTATAGTTGTCAAAGGTGACAATCATGTCTTTTGTGACATTGTATTAATAGGTACTAAAAAACACGGAAACTTTGAAATTTTTAACTAGGATAGAGATATAAATACTTGCGAAAGTGCTAGTAATTGTCATTGGGAAATACAAGATGGAGGATTGTGTTCTCTTGTTGGGACCAAATGCAATTTGTTCTTCAAGTGGAACTAACTGAAAAAATTGATTGATATATTTCATTATTGAATTGTAAGAGTAGTTTTTTTCAATATATATGAAATCAAGTTGATTATATTTTACATGTTTATTTTATTTCATTAGTTTCTTTACTACTATATGTCTCTTTTCAATATTTTATTGAAACCTTCAAAAGATATGTATTCTTTTAATCAATTAATTTGGAATTAGCTTAGCCGATCTTTTATATACCGTTCAATATATTATGAAACATTTTAATTTGAATCAGGAATTGTGTGTTGATGGTGAAAGAGGTTAGTCTACAATTTATTTGATCTTGTGGTGCACTCTGTAACAAAAATAACTCCAAGCGATAACAAATATGCACATTAACTAAGAGTATTAAAGTTTTTATCGGTATTAATTAATTTTTTTAGATCCAATGTCACTATAGATTTAGTGGCACTTACAAAGAATGCTAAAATGTAATTTGTCACTAGTAATTGTCTCTAAGAAAATATATTTAGTGATAATTAATCTATTATTATTAATTAATTGTTGCTAAAAATCATTTTTTGATTTAGTGAATAGGAAATTCAATTTGATTTTCTTTGACCACCCAACTTTAACGAAATATGTACCTAATTTGTTAATGTTTGGGTCAAATTTACAAAATTAATTACACTCTATTTTAAGTCAATAGTCATTTACTCAAGATATTAAAAAAATCAGATTACATGCTTTGAATCTTAAAATAACACAAAATACAATTATAAATTGGACTCTCTCTCTCACACACACACAAATAATAAAATCATGCCTTCCAAATTATCTCACCTCTTGGTCCTTTTTTTCCTACTTAATTTCTTCTACTCATCTTATGTTAATTCAATAATCTTGTTTAGTTACAACATTTATATTGTTAATGCAACTCCAAAATCAGTGGATACACATTGCTATTTAAGAGGAGATGATCTTGGTGACCATCCATTAGCTCCAAATGAATTTTACTCAATTGAAATTCCAATTGTTGTTAAAGGAGATAATCATGTATTTTGTGACATTATTTTTAGGGACAAAAAAGGAAAATTTGAGCTTTTTAATTATGATAGAGATCTTCAATCTTGTGATATGAATACACATACTTGTTATTGGGATGTACAAGAAGATGGACTATGTATGAGATCAGGAGATCATTGTATTTTGCATTTTAATTGGAATTAATCATTAATTCCAATTGAAATATTATAAGTTTTATTTGGATATGATATACATGGGTTTTTCCTTTTCTTTGAGCCTCCAAATCAATGCAATCTAATTAAATAAATACTCACAACAAGATTCTGAAGCTAACAACATCCATGTCAAGCAATTTGAAAAACGAAATCAAATCGAACCATAAATTCGATTTCAAAAATGAAGGGTAAATCCAGAAATTAATATCAAAAGTTGTTACCCAAAGCATTTAGAGCCAGTAGTGAAAATCATTTCGAAAATGGAGTTAAAATCAATCCACAATCCTCAATTTATCAAAATCCTTCAATCTTCTTCAAAAGTTTTTCAAGTTGGGGTGAAAGCCAATGTTTAGACATCAAAATCATGAGTTAATCAATGCATAGATGAGTTAGGGAGTTAGAAATCGTTAATCAATCAATGAAACTTGAAAACCCCTTTAAAATGGCAGATACCAAGCTCCCAACAATAAAAAAATGGTGAGTTTTTGGAAGAAAACAATGTTCAGGCAAAAATTGCTTATTGCGATCGCGACCCGAAGCCTCCTGATCGCGATGAGTAAATAGGTCTACTTATTAAAGTTGAACATCGCGATCGTGACTGTGACTCACACGATCACGATGACCAACACATTGACTCTACACGATCGTGAGAGAAGGTCTCTCAGTCGCAATGAACAACTTCCGTGGCACCAGAAAAACAAAAACGAGTACTACACACAAGACACAAATTCTCGAATGGACTCTCGGTATTCATTCGGAACCCTGAGTACATAAACCAAATAAGCTACCCAACTGAATTTTCCTTTTCAAACTCAATGGAACCATCAAAACACAAATTTGAGGTCTCCTTAACTCGAAACTGTCACGACCCAAACCGTCGTGATTGACACCCACACTAATCCTCCGGTGGGAGAACCATTAATACAATCCAAACTAACAAATTTTATGAAAACTAAGACATTTAAAGTTACGGAAGCAGGTTTAAATGACAATAAAAATGGAGTCCCCATAAACTCCAAGGTTTAAATAAACTAGCCAAACTAATGCGGATGAACAACCCCTAGAACCTGAAAGTCATTGTACCAAACCTCTACTAACGACAAGTCTAAGAACAAGGGGTACAACCCCGAAGCTAAACAAACACCTTAAACAAACAGTTTGAGTCCGAAAAGAGTGGACTTAAACAAGAAAGATCCATGGCAGCCTGAAAGAACTAGCTCACCCTTGAATCTGATCACGCTCAATAGTCACGTAGTTGAGGTCTATCAATAGTCGCTTGAAGATGCCCTGTACTCAACAAAGAACAAGCAACTGCAGTATCAGTACACAACCACAGTGTACTGGTAGGAACACTCGGCTATTCTAGTAAGCATAACATACATCAGAATTACAACAAGGTAAACACATACATGCACATAATATATATACACATCGATTATCATTTCGGGAGCAATGCACAATTCTATATTCTCAATAACAAGTAGATATAACAAATCAATGGTTCTCTCATGGAACCCAATTCAATGATCCTCTCATGGAACCCATACCCAAACTGTTAGCGTGTCGGATCGTGACACTTGTTCCAATGTTTATGCCGGTACGTGGCAACCAATCCCAATTAGTCTGTTGGATCGTGACACCCGTTCAAATATTTATGCCGGTACGTGGCAACCGATCCTAGTTAGTGTGTCGGGTAGTGACACCAGCTCCATTCAACAAACCACAATCACAATCACAATGTATATTCTCGCAATCATACAACAAGAGGTGATTCATGGCATGCAGATCTTCGTTCATACTTATTTACATTAGGTGTGATCAATAGGCTTCATTCACATACATGCATGCATTACAATTGAAGTAATTTATAACATACATCACGCAAAACATGAAATCACAACCATCAGCTACCTCGAATCCAAGCTTGAATCCCTTAAGGCACTTGAATCTTCCCTTTCCGGATTCTTTTCGCTTGTTCTAGGTCTACAAACAACAATTTATACACAAGGATCAACAATCAAAGGTCTAATGATCCGGATTATAACGAACTCAATAACTCTAGACCAAACCCATGATCCCCATACCCAGATTAGGTCTTTTTCCACCATAATTCCCAGATCAAAACCCTCCCCCATCGATAATTACCCAAGAAACTAAGTTCTACGGATCGGAACATGGATTAAGGGAGTAAAAACCTTACCTTTAGCCTCAAGAATGGAGAAACACCATCAACAAAACACCTGGGGTCGTTCCTTAGCTCTCAAAGTCGAAAAGTGCAGAATAAAACATTTTTTGGGTTTTATTTCCGACTTAAGTCGCATCTGTCCCACTATGGCGTCCCCAACCTACCACAACTTCTTGAACGGAACCATGAGCAATTTAAGTATTCCAAACCCCCATTTTCACAACACACCCACATCCCATGACACTCAGAAAATACATGTTCACGCTAAGTTCAGTTTCGGGAGTTCTACTCGCCCAAATTCAATTATGTAAAGTCGTACGGGTTCCTTAACATCTTAGCTATCCATTAATGTAATCAAATTCATTAATCGATCTCTCATTTGTTACCATATTTCCGTAGACTTCACCGACTTCAATTTTGTCCAAATCTGGACTAGGCTAGGAAATCTCAAGTTACTACGAAAAAGTTTTATGTTCCCAATTCTTTCCCCATTGACTTTTCGCTAACGACGGAATCAGGTCTTTACAATAGATACCAATTTACCCATCACTCGTCCCCGAGTGATCAACTAGGAAAGACTAGCTAAAGTAAGGGCAGAGTAGTATATGTATCACTAAACAACTAGGGATACTTGTCTCGCATGTCCTTAGCTTCTGGACATCATGACCTAGAATTTCAATTGTTTCTTCCTCATACAGTAGGTAGTATTTAACAAAATTGAGTCTCCTTTTATGATATAATCTTCATCTCCAGCCAACCAATGGAATACCTACACATCCTCCCATATAATGTCTCAATGAAGTCATCATAATATTCGAGTGATAATTATTATTGCATGTACACTTAACTAACAACAACGATATGCCCAATAATTACCCAAGTTGATCGTACACATGTCTGCAACATGTTATCAAGGACTTTGACACAATTATTAGGACGAATCCTTTCTAACATAACCATGATAAAATCTTAAATCAAAAGTCGCCACAATTAGTGCACTACTAAAAAATCAGCGTTTAGCGACGGATATTAGCGACGAACAGTATTCCGTCACCACATAACGACGGATTGGCGACGAAATTACCATTTTGTTGCAAAATTAACAATAGATTTTTTTATTTATAATATAGCGACGGATTTCAACGGAATATGTAATTCGTCGTTGATTATTAGCGCAAAATGTTGGCGCCTAATTTTCCCTACGGATTTAGTAACAAAATAAGGGTAACAAATTCAATTAATATTTGGCGACGGAAGTAGCGACGGAAAAAAGGTTGCTAAACTTATATATATATATTTTTATAAAATTTATATTATATAGTG
>NW_006239324.1:190630-199828 GCF_000226075.1 Solanum tuberosum | reverse complement strand
GATGCCTGCACTAACTAGTCATCTTGTTCCTATTATTATTGGGCAGGTGCAAGCATCGATTACTCCATCTGGGAATCCATCGATTGTGACACCCATAGTGCCTCCTGCTACTAATGTGGACGAGGTTGATCCCTAAATTTCAAGCGATGATCGTATCCCTTAGTCTCCCACAACTTTAGTTTTTGGTAATCTCATACTTTTTGGAAACTACAAATTGCGTAGTAACGTTTTGATGAACGTAGGTTTATTTAAGAGTACTTGATAGTTTTCTTTGGATATTTTTAACCAAAAATATGTGTTTTGGAGTTTTCTATTTATATATTATGAATCGTCTATGAGTATTATATTATATGAATGTTTGTTATTTTTAGAGTATTTAGTAATTTTAATTTAATTTATTTCAGCAGTGCATATTTAAAATAACCAAATCAAATAATTTTAGATGAATAATTTTTAGCAACAAATTTAGCGACTATTTTGTCATTGCTATGAAAAGAATGTTAGCGACGGATTAGCGACGAATTATTAAAGGCATAATATGTTGTAACAGAATATGTTGCGACGGAAATTTCGTTGCAAATTTATCCAAAATGACGAAATGAATTATGAAATTAGCAACAAAACTATATAAATATAATGACAAATTATTCCGTCGCTAACAAGTGGCAACAAAAATCTTTCGTCACTATCACGTCGCTAAATTTGTGACGGAACTCATTTTTTCGTCTTCGAATTATTAAATTAGCAACAAAATTATATAAATATAATGACGACTAAGTCCGTCGCTAACATATGGCGACGGAAATGTTTTGTCACTATGACGTCGCTAACTTGTGACGGAACTCATTTTTTCGTCACTAAGAGCTTACTAACGAGCGTAATAGCAACAGTCAATAATCCGTTGCTAATCCGTCACTAATCATGATTAGTGAAGGATTTGCATTGGATAGTGACGGATTGTGTCCGTCGGTAAACACTGTTTTTTTTGTAGTGGTGGTGAACCTGAACCAACCAACACACACTCATAATACCCAACACTTCTAAATGAAAACATTTCTTTACTTAACAATCAATAGTAATAAACTTTATGACTCAACCCAGATGTACGTCCTTTCAATTGCTCATTACCTGATAGAATTGATCATTTCTCACCTTGCAAATTCATACCTTAACAAAATATATCACCACGAATGCAGATTTACAATGAAAAATCTGAATTGTAAATTCAAACGTATAACACAATCCCATTATCTATCATCATTAGCTTATACCTTGAAAAAAAATTATGAATTCATGGATCTTCGCTTATTATTGATCGCCTCTCCATCGATCTTACAATACCTTTCGCTAAAAAATCAATTGTACTCATTACTAAACTCAAAACAAAAACAAAGAACTTATCATCACACTCGAGCTAATGTATGTACACTCTTTTCTCAAGTCATTTCCAATAGTTTTTAACCAATCTGACTGACTTGTGACACTATTACCATAGTCATAATAAAACGAATGAAATCACATGTCTCTGAATCCAAATTATCTACCCCTCGGAAGATACTCTTTTGCGTTTGCAATCAAATAAAATATTCTTGCCCTTGCCTCCCTCTAAAGGTTGTACTATATCCCACTATTTTTCTTCATTCTGACTCTAGCTCTTTTAAATTCTATTCGAGTGGTGTCCCACCAGCTCTTAAAACCTTCTATGCAACCATGTTACTCATCAAATATTAGAAAACCACGACCTTGAATACTCGCAAGTTGTAATTACTATACAAAATTTGCTTAGCCAACAATCTTATTATATATTTGCATCCCATCACAATCCACCACGAACTCTTATTACCATTATGCTCACTCAGCCCTGACTATTGCTACAAGTCAACATTTTCATCAACATGACACCTCAAACTCAGGTATACTCATCAAATTCAAAGGACTAACCCCATTTTTATACACACTTTCTTACTAACATCTTCAATTGCCTTCACACAAGTATACTTAATGAGACCTTCTTTATCCATAAGTTTGTCATTCCGGGATTAATCCACTCCCTTATGGCTTAAGATAAGATCATAAGTCCTCATACTACCCTCCTTTTTCTTAACAAACAAGACAACAGCACCCCACTTGGAAACACTAGGACGGATGAACCCTTTACTCAAAAAGCTCTTAGATTTGAGCCTTAAGCTCTGTTCATTCTGCTGGAGCCATACGATACGGAAGGATGGAAAAGGGGCGAGTGCTAGTTTCCAAGTCAATGCAGAAATCTATATCTCTATCCGGAGGCATACCAGGCAGGCAAACAGTAGGAAATACTTCTCTAAATTCCAACACCAGAGGAATAGACTCAATAGAGGGAGACTCATCCTCAACATCCCGAATACGAGCTAAATAAGCCAAACAACTCTGCTCCACCAGTCTCCTAGCCCGCAGAAAAGATATGATCTTAGTTGGCTTAGGCTTGTACACCCCTTCCCACTCTAACCATTCCCTACCTGAGATCTCTCGAGTTACCGACTTAGTATTACAATTAAGACCGGTATAATAGGGGGACAACCAAGTCATACCTAAGATTATATCAAGTCAGTCATATCCAGCATAACCAAATCAACCCAAATCTGAAAATCCATAAACACAACACGACAACACGATATACATGGGTGACTATGACTGACTCTTCAACTGGGGTAGAAACATGGATGGGGGCATCAAGTATATCACAAACCACATCAAATCCCAAGGCAATTGAACTCGCACATACGGATAAGTAGAACCTGGATCAAACAATGCATTAGTCATCTGGTCACAAACAATAATAGTACTTGTGATCACTGAGACCCTCAGCCTCGGTCTTGCCCGGAAGGTATAAAACTGAGCCCTATTGTCTTGACGGGCAACCTCCTTGCCTGCCTGCACTACTCCTCTACCTGCATTACCATTTTCCCGTCCTCCACAACCTTATCGATTTCCTCTTAATATGCCTAGGTTCTCCACAATTGTAACACATTTAATAACATAACTAAATAAGCATTGTCGCTATTGGAGCAGTCGTATCCTGACCCTCCTTGATATACAATCAATCCATGAAATCGTAGTATAGCTTCTAACCTCAATTGACATAACTTAATTTCATCATTCGCTAAACAACCCATACATGTTGTGACAACAATACTAAATGAATTTTCCAAAGTAATGGTGTCAATTATCTAGTCGTCCCTTACCAAAACTCCTTGAATGTTGTCACCTATAAACTTGAATCTGCAAATCTGACCTTAATCCCTTCACAAGCGATGATAGTAGCTAGCGAGCCCCATAAAACTCTTAATTTCAGTCACAAAACTAGCTAGGTCAGACCCAATTCCTGACTGTTTCAATTTTTTGGGGATCTACCATTAACCCTTCCCTTGAAACTACATGCCCCAAAAAGGCAATCGGATTCAATCAAAATTCACAACTTAGAAAATTTCGCATACAACTTTTGTTTCCCAAGAACACCATGAATAATACGAAGATGGTCGACATGCTCTTCCTCACTTTTCGAACAAACCAAAATGTCATGAATAAATACTATAACAAACGAATCACGAAATGGTTTGAACACACCATTCATCAAAATCACGAAAGTTGCAGGCGCATTTGTCAACCCAAACGACATAACTAGAAACTCATAGTGCCCATAACAGGTTCTAAACACCGTATTCGGCACATCCTTAGGCCTAATTTTTAACTGATGGTAACCAGACCTTAGATCAATCTTAGAGAAAACTGATGCACCTTGCAATTGATCAAAAGATCATCTATCTGAGGCATTGGATACTTGTTCTGAATGATGACCCTATCCAACTATCGATAGTCTGTACACATCCTCTCTTGCTAGTGATGGTGTTGCCACTTTGTTGCTCTAGTTCGGACCATAGAGTGAAGGAGGAAAGATACCAATTTGTATCATCCAGATACCAATTGGATTCAAGTCATAGCACGAAGGAGTAAAAAGAAGTGAGTTTTTCCTAAAGTCCTATAGCCTTTCGAAGAAAAGTACGGACATCTTCGTACAGTTTTGTAAGACTCTACTAGACTCATTTTGGTACAATAAGATCAACGAACCTAGGGATTTGATACCAACTTTGTCACGATCCAGACCGTCGTGATTGGCACCCACACTAATCCTCCGGTGGGAGAACCATTAATACAATCCAAACTAACAAATTTTATGAAAACTAAGATATTTAGAGTTACGGAAGCAGGTTTAAATGACAATTAAAATGAAGTCCCCATAAACTCCAAGGTTTAAATAAAATAGCCAAACTGATGCGGAAGAACAACCCCTAGAACCGGAAAGTCATTGTACCTAAACTCTACTAACGACAATTCTAAGAACAAGGGGTACAACCCCGAAGCTAAACAAATAGTCTGAGTCCAAAAAGAGTAGACTTAAACAAGAAAGATCCATGGCAGCCTGAAAGAACTAGCTCACCCTTGAATCTGATCATGCTCAATAGTCACCTAGCTGAGGTTTATCAATAGCCGCCTGAAGATGCCTTGTACTCAACAAAGAACAACGAAGTGCAGTATCAGTACACAAGCACATTGTACTTGTAGGATCACACGGCTATTCCAGTAAGCATAACATACATCAAAATTACAACAAGGTAAACACATACATGCACAAAATATATACACACATCAATTATCATTTCAGGAACAATGCACGATTCCACATTCTCAATAACAAGTAGATATAACAAATCAATGGTTCTCTCATGGAACCCAATTCAATGGTCCTCTCATGGAACCTATACCCAAACTGTTAGCGTGCCAGATCATGACACCCGTTCCCAATTTTATGCCGGTACGTGGCAACCGATCCCAGTTAGTGTGTTGAATCGTGACACCCGTTCCAATTTTATGCCGGTACGTGGCAACCGATCCCAGTTAGTGTGTTGAATCGTGACACCCGTTCCAATTTTATGCCGGTACGTGGCAACCGATCCCAGTTAGTGTGTTGAATCGTGACACCCGTTCCAATTTTATGCCGGTACGTGGCAACCGATCCTAGTTAGTGTGTTGGATCGTGACACCCGCTCCATTCAACAAACCACAATCACAATCACAATGTATATTCTCACAATCATACAACAAGAGGTGATTTATGGCATGTAGTTCTTCGTTCATACTTATTTAAATTAGGTGTGATCAATAGGCTTCATTCACATACATGCATGCATTACAATGAAGCAATTTATAACATACATCACGCAAAACATGAAATCACAACCATCACCTACCTTGAATCCAAGCTTGAATCCCTTAAGGCACTTGAATCTTCCCTTTCTAGATTCTTTCTGCTTGTTCCAGGTCTACAAGCAACAATTTATACGCAAGGATCAACAATCAAATGTCTAATTATTCGGATTATGACGAACTCAATAACCCTAGACCAAACCCATGATCCCTATACCCAGATTAGGGCTTTTTCCACCATAATTCCCAGATCAAAACCCTCCAACATCGATAATTACCAAAGAAACTAAGTTCTACGGATCAAAACATGGATTCGGGGAGTAAAAACCTTACATTTAGCCTCAAGAATGGTGAAAAACCGTCAAGAACACACCTGGGGTCTTTCCTTAGCTCCAAAGTCAAAAAGTGCAGAATAAAACATTTTTGGGATTTTATTTCCGACTTAAGACGCATATGTCTCGCTATGGCGGCCCCAACCCGCAATAACGGTCCCCCCCTGGCGGGAATAATCCCTCCACAACGGCTTGCATGGAACCAGTGAGCAATTTAAGAATTCCAAACCCCCATTTTCACAACACACCCTCATCCCATGACACTCGGAAAATACCCGTTCATGCTTAGTTCAGTTTCGGGAGTTTTACTCGCCTGAATTCAATTTCGTGAAGTTGTACAGGTTCCTTAACGTCTTAGCTATCCATTCATGTAATAAAATTCATTAATCGATCTCTCATTTGTTACCTGATTTTCCTAGACTTCACTGACTCCGATTTTGTCCAAATCTGGACTAGGCTAGGAAATCTCAAGTTACTAGGAAAAAGTTTTATGTCCCCAATTCTTTCACCATTGGCTTTTCGCTAAGGACGGAATTAGGTCGTTATAGAAACCCATGAAAGTTGTGATAAATTAACTTAATGCTCAAAATGACCAAACTAACCTCGGGACCTCGGAAAATTCAATCATTGCCTCTCTTAGGCATAAAATCATTATCGAAATCTAACGAAATTGCCGAAAATCCGACCCAATCATTCAAAGTTCGAATGTTGACCAAAGTCAATCCAAAGGTCAAAATCACCCAAACTTCAAACTTAAGACCTCAAATCCACGAAACCCTTCCGAATCTGAAATCGACGATTCTCTCAAACCAAATTCCACATTCTAGAACTAATGGAACTGACAATTTCATTTCGAGACTCAAAACTCCGACTGACACCGAAAATCACTTTTAACCAACTTATGCCTTTCAAAACTCCAAAACTTCTAAAAACCACAATTTTTTTACTTAAATTTCAAAACCAACCTCACAAACCAATCAAAAATGACTCGAGACTATTATCGGAAGGGGTAAAATGATAATTTTACAAATATATTAAAAACTGACCTTCCTACTTAACATCTTTAATTTTTACAAAAAAAAAATTATGGTGAAAACCAAGAATGTTATTTGTTAAGAATAAAAAAGATTTTTAGCAGCAATAAATATGCACATTAACGAAGAGTGCTAAAGCTTTTACCAGTATTAGATCATTTACAAAAAATGCTAAAATGTAATTTGTTGCTAGTAATTGCCTCTCAAAAAATATATTTAATGGTAATTAAACTAATAATTATTATTTAATTATCACTAAAAAAATATTTTTGATATAATGAATAGGGAAGTCAATTTGATTTTCTTTGACCACTCAACTTAACTAAATATCTTAAAAGGGATTTATGTATATTATATATTTTATTATATTTTTAAAATTTTTAAATTGACCGTGAATTGTGATACAAATATGTGCCTAATTTGGAAAAATAATTACTCTTCTATTTTAAGTCCATAGTGATTTACTCACACACACACACAAAATACAATTATAAATTTTAAAAAATATTAAAAAAGAATCAGATTACATACACTGAATCTTAAATCACACAAAATACAATTATAAATTATACTCACACACACACACACACAAACATAATACCATCATGGCTTCCAAATTATCTCACCTTGTAAGGACCCTAAAGGTCATTTTTAGAAATTTTCATAAAATGACCGTTTTACCCCTCCCGATAGTTGCCCCGAGTCCTAATTGTTGTATTTTTGAAGTTGGTTTGAAGGAAAAATTGATGAAAAGTTGAGTTTTTAAGAGTTAAAGTTTGGTTAAAAGTTCTATTTCGAGTCATTTGGAGTTTCGAGACTCGAATCGGATTTCCGTCAATTCCAGCAGTTTTAGAATGTCGAAACGGGTCTATGAGAATTTACAGAGTCAAATTTGGAGTTAAGACGAAAATTTGAGGTCCTAGGTTGCAAAAATTGTGAAATTTTGATCAAGAGTTGACTTTGGTCAACAAACGAGGTTCCGGTGCTCGAAATGGAATTCCGAGGGCACCGTTGGATTCAGGGGGTGATTCTAAGTCTAGAATGAGTCTTGGTGGAATTTTTAGAGGCCCCGAGTGCGTTTCGAGTTTTTGAGCCTAAAGTTAGTTTCTTGACGCCTTATCGGATACCGGATCAAGGAGACCTCGAATTCAAATTCCGACGATTTCATTGAGTCCGAAATGTCATTTTCAAGCTAGTAGCATATTTGGTTTGTGTTCGGGAAGTGCCAAATGAGTTTTGGGTGAGCTTTTAAGCTTCTTGGATGCTTTGACACTATTTCAGCAAATTGTGGCAACTAAAGGGTTCATTATTAGTTTTAAGGGTCGAAAAATTATTCCGAAGGTTCTGAAATTTTGAGCATGAATTATAGGACTTATCTGCAAATTTTGGTGCATTTTCGCTAACCCGAGATTGGACTTTTATCGCAAATAAGAAATAATTATTTACCGAGTAGAAATGATATTTGACTGGGCAAACGAGCATGAAATTGAGCTCCGATTGAACGAGAAGGTCCGTATCATTATTTAAGACATTTACAAAAAAGAATCGGGTCATTTCACTATCGTATGAGGAAATTACGGCCTTTTTAGTGAAGGATTTAACTGCTGTTTTTCTGGTGCATAACAGTCATGCACTGTTATAAAAATCTCAGACTGTGTTCATTTGGTATTTTGAGCATATCGGGAGTTCTAGAGATCAGAATGGAGTGATTCTTACGGGTTTCTTCTTGAATTAATATGAGGGTTAGTATTCAATCTTCAATTCGACATTTTCTCATAATTTCCTTATCTGGTTTTTTTCCCTATCCGTAAACCTCTTGGGAAAAATTGGGGTTTTATCGATTTGGACTCCCTTTTTGATGAAAAAGGTATATTTACGATCCTTATGTTATGGGTAAACTGATTTTAACATAAAATTATTGATTCATCGATTATTTTCATCATATTAACCGCGTACAATTTGGACTTTCCCGGTAAAGTTAAAGTTTGATAAATTGAGAATTTCAAGGTCGATCTTAACTCCGTTTTTGATGAAATTTCATATTTGAACTTATCTAAGCATGGGTAAGATGTTTTTCAAGAGATATTTCATTTTCGAGTCGGGGTTTCGGATCCGAATAATTTAGGCTTCTTCAAGAACGTGGATTTTCCTTCAAATTGAGTTTGTGAACTCATTTCAACTCCTTTTTCGAAACGGTTTTCACTATTGGATTCTAAATTTCTTGGGGAACATTTTTCACTAAAAATTTCCAGATTTCGAGAATATTTTCCGGAACGAGATTTTTGACCATTTTACCCTTGTTCTCCAAATTTCACGATATTGGTGTTGTTAGATTCGTATTTATTGTGGGATTCCATTTATGAATAGATTGTGGTGATTTGGAGCGTGCTCGGAAGGGTAAAACTCAAATTTGAGTTACTAGTTGAAGTGTTTTGAGGCAAGTGACTTCTAAACTTTGTTAAACTCTTAGACTACACATGACTACTTTCCTAATTGTGTTGGGGAGTAAGGGAGATTGAGGATGGGTTTTATTTGTTGATTGAAATTGTTGTAAATGAAAGATGGGGAATAAAACAAGCTAAATGTGTTAT
>NW_006239324.1:187980-189718 GCF_000226075.1 Solanum tuberosum | reverse complement strand
AAAAAACAAAACATTACCATAAATGTTTTTACTTTTCTTGAAAGGAAAATATAATATTATTTTATATTTGGTTTATTCTCTCTTTCATTGTAATGACTCGTGGTTGGTCCTGCGTGGGTGCGAGTTTAGGTGTCATTGCGTGATTTTAGTGTTAGATCTGTTTTTTATGCGGAGGTGATAGGCTTGTGGAAAGGAAGTGTGATCAGACATGGAATTTTCTTCGAGACGAGTGAGTAAGGTTGTGGCCAAGGGATGTGTTTTGAGTTTATGGTATTGAAAGATGAACATTTATTAAGAGACTTCAGGAACATCTTATTTCTCCGGTCATTTATTCAACAACGAGAATAGTGCTTGTGTGACTTATACGACAGAAGTGGCTAGACAATGAACAATGGTGTAAGTAAGAGAATGACTATGTTGAGAGTGCTGCGACTTTGGAAACTACAGTTTGTGAAGTTCTTCATAAGGGAATGGATTGCGTAGTATATTATGATGACGAAGTTGCACCAACCAAAATCAGAAGTTCTACGGTGGTTTCATAGTGTGGGTGTATATCATTACAGGGTCATTGTACGGCGACTACGACGGTACTCGTGTTATCTTGGTTAGGGTTATGGGCAATGTTATTTCTGCCATCGATCGGGCTTACGAAATTGTGCATATCATTTTCGGCCGTAGACTGAAGTGTTTTGGTAATGTTTTGTAACTATTTAATGAGTGTAAATGAACAGGTTGTTTGAGTACGACCTTCTCAATTGATCTGATGTCTTCTAGTGGTGGATTTATCGGTTGTTCATGATGTGGTACTAGTGATATATGGAAGCAGATAAATCTGATTTGTCAGCTGTTTCACCTAATCGGGTCAAAAGGTTGATGTTGCATTCTCGATTGAGAAATCAAATGGTTGCTACTATGAACGCTTGAGTTAAGCATTAATTATAAGGAAAGTTTTAGTGGTGGATCAAGTGAATCGATCCTGTCTTGTTTCTAGGACGAGGTACGACTCTTGGGTGGTCATGATTATATTGGGAACTAATGACTTCATGATGAGTCAAAAGAAATGGGCAACAATAAGCCATGGATGAAGAAAGTTTTAACAAGTAATCGGGTTGGTTTACAATTAAGGAGTTTAGCGAGAAGGTACGATTAAAAAAGAATCGGGTTGGTTTTGTCAAGATGTGGGTTGGCAAGGTAAGAGATGATTGGTTGTATCAACTTTTTAGCCATTGGAAGGACTTTTGCATGGTTTGAGTTGTAGCAGTTAAATACTTGTGATTGTAGAAGAGTTCGATGAAGTTTCATTTGAGAAGTTTGACTTAAGGTAAAAGGTAATATGCGGTGGATGTTTGGCCAAGAAACTATAATGATAAATGATTTACGGGAAGAACAAGAGTCTTGCGCGATGGATATAAGTTAAGAGATGTGAAGGAATAAGACATCACGTGTAGATCCTTAGTTTGAAGTTGAGGATTGTGTAAATTTCTGCTTTTATGTTAGATATGACAATGCAAGGTGGACTAGTTTAGCACAAATGTATGATGTGTTATCAGCTACTTTCTGAACACTTGGTATTGGTGGTAAACGTTGATGTATGAGGAATTCTGCAGTTTTTGAATTGGTTTGAATTGTTCAGCTTATGGTAGGTGGCTTACGAGTGTCCAACCGGAAGAACTTATAGCTCTACATGGTTATTGAGGATTTTGAACTGGGTTGATAACTCTATTTATGGAATTATCCA
>NW_006239324.1:180834-184049 GCF_000226075.1 Solanum tuberosum | reverse complement strand
TCGGCTTAGTATTTTCTTTAGCAGATTGAGCTTCGGGACATATTCGAGAGGTAGCGGTTCATTCCAGACGTGCCCTTGAGTTATCTTTACTTTCAGTTTTGTTCTATTCGAGAACTATACTCTGAGACTTGTATATTTTTATTCGAATTCTGTATTTAGAGGTTTGTACATGTGACAACCAAATTCTGGGTAGTGTTGAGTCTTATTTAAAGTCTTCCGCTTATTTATTATCTTTTATTCTCGTATTTCTACTTCTCTATCGTTGTGGTTGGGTTAGGCTGACGTGTCCGGTGGGAAATGGACACGTGCCATCACATCCGGATTTGGGGTGTGACACACCTCTTGGTCCTTTTTTTTCCTACTTAATATCTTCTACTCATCTTATGTTAATTCAATAATCTTGTCTATTTATAACATTAATATTGTTAATGCAACTCTAAAATTAGTGGATACACATTGTTATTTAAGAGGAAGTGATCTTGGTGATCATCCATTAGCTCCAAATGAAGTATACTCAACTGAAGTTCCAATTGTTGTTAAAGGATTTAATAATTTATTTTGTGACATTACTTTAGGGGACAGAAAACAAATTTTTTTGCTTTTTGATTATGATAGAGATGGTAAATTTTGTGATTTGGATACACATACTTGTCATTGGAATGGACAAGAAGATGGATTATGTTTGAGATCAGGAGATCATTGTATTTTGCAATTTAATTGGAGTTAATTATTAATTCCAATTGAAGTATTATAAGTTTTATTTGGATATATATGAAGTCAAGTTGGTATTAATTGTTTGAGCCAATAAATGGATGGGTCATTTGACCAATTAGTCAAGAGCGAGTTTATGAGGTAATTTTTACAAATCTAGCTATTACTATCGATCATCAATGCTAATTATCACCATTTTCCACCAACAACCATTATATTTAATTTTCTTACCGTATTTTATTGATGTACATTAGATTAATTTAGTATTTTTTTTAACAAAAATTGTATTTATTAATTTTTAAATAAAGAAAATTTTAATACACTTAGATGTTGAAAAATAAATGGTTTTAAAATTTTCATATTCAAATGAAAACTAATAAAGATAATATAAATTCTCTTTATAGAAAAAGGAAGAAATATAATTTAAGCACTATTTGCATAATAAGGAAAATAACTATTGTAATGACTAATAATTTAAAACACTAATTAACATATCGATGAAAAATAAGTCCATCCGTGCAAATAAATGAGTAAATAAATTTATTTGTTGACACATAGTTACAAAAAAGTTTTACATTGTCACATTTATTGCAATTTTCTAAATTTGGATATTAAATATTTTACAACTAAAATTATAGAATCAATCATTTAATATTAACGGTCATTATATTCTAACTATATTCAAAGATTGATTTTTTTTAAAAAAAAATTTCTATTATAAATAGAGTTTCCATTAACTCAAAAAAATTATAAAATCATTAAAGAGAAAAAAAAAAACACATCATGTCTTTTCCAATTTCTCATATGTTCATACTTAGTCTTTTATTTATTACAATATCATCATTGAGTTCAACAGATAATTTCCAAGTTAGTCTTACTAATACAACTCCACATTTATTGGATACAAATTGTATTTCTTGAGGAAAAAATGTTGGATCTCACTCAATAAGATTTAATGATGTTTACAATATTAAAATTGCAATTTTCCCCAAAGGAGTTAACACAATTGTGTGTGATATTACAATGCATATCCAAATGGAAACAACATGGAAAATTCAAGTTGTTTGATTTGATGAGAGATGTTGGTAAATATCAAAGCAATATTTGTCAATTGAGTGTACAAGATGATGGAGTTTGTTTTATGCTTGATGATCATTGTGAACTGCAATTTGATTGGTCTTAGATTTATATATAATTTCATGTATTGATGTATTGGAAAATAAGATAGTATCTTGTTTTGGAGGTTGAGTAATTTAGGACATTGTTTCAAGTCTGATTACCTGAATTATTCAGATCTTACTTATTAAGTTTGTTTATATTTTTCATGAAATATAAATGCGAGTGATGTGATGTAACGATCTGATTCCGTCATTTGGGAAAAGCCAATGGAGAAAGAATTGGGGTCAGAAAACTTTTGGTAGTAACTTGGAATTTCCTAACCTAGTCCAGATTTGGACGGAATCGGAGTCAATAAAGTCTAGGAAAATCTGGTAACAAATGGGTGATTTAATTATGGTTTTGATTACATGAATAGATAGCTAAGACGTTAAGGAACCCGTACAACTTTACGAAATTGAATTCGGGTGAGTAGAACTCTCGAAACTGATCTTGGTATGAATGGGTAATTTTTGAGTGTCGTTGGTTGAAGGTGTGTTGTGAAATGGGGTCTTGGATTTTATTATTTTTGCTCATTGTTCCGTGCAAGCCGCTATGGCGGGGATTTCTGCCGCCAGGGCGGGGCCGCTGTAGCAGGATGGGTCTCGCCGTAGCGGGACAAATGCGACTTAAGTCGGAAATAAAACCCCAAAAATATTTTATTCTACACTGTTTGACTTTGAGAGCTAAGGAACGACCCCAAGGGGTTTTCTTGACAATTTTCCACTATTCTTGAGGCTAAAAGTAAGGTTTTCACTCCCCGAATCTATTTTTGGATCCGTAGAATGTAAATTTGTAGGTAATTATTGCGGGGGAAGGGTTTTGATCTGAAACTAATGGTGGAAAAAGCCCTAAATTGGGTATTAGGATCTTGGGTTTGATCTAGGGTTATTGGGTTTGTTATAATCAGGATAATTAGACATTTGATTGTTGATCCTTGCGTTAATTGTATGCTTTTAGACCACGAACAAGCGGGAAGAATCCTTGCGTTAGTTGTGATTCTATGATTGTGTGATGTATGTTTGTTCTTGCTTTATTATAATACGTGTATGTATGTGAATGTTGCACTATTGATCACACTACTTGTGGATGAGGATAGATGAATGATGAATGCCATGAATCATGACTTGATTGTATGATTTTGAGAATATACCTGTGATTGTGATTGTGGATTATTGAATGGATCGAGTGTTGTGTTCCGACACACTAACTTGGATCGGTCGTCACGTTCCGACATAAACATTGGATCGGGTACCACGTTTTGGTATGCTAACAGTTTGGGTGTGGGTTCCATGAGAGGACCATTGATTTGACATAACTGTATATCTTGATAAATGTGAAATTGTTCA
>NW_006239324.1:170265-179897 GCF_000226075.1 Solanum tuberosum | reverse complement strand
TAAATGAGGATATATGAATGATGAATGCCATGAATCATGACTTGATTGTATGATTTTGAGAATATACCTGTGATTGTGATTGTGGATTATTGAATGGATCGAGTGTTGTGTTCCGACACACTAACTTGGATCGGTCGTCACGTTCCGACATAAACATTGGATCGGGTACCACGTTTTGGTATGCTAACAGTTTGGGTGTGGGTTCCATGAGAGGACCATTGATTTGACATAACTGTATATCTTGATAAATGTGGAATTGTTCGTTGTTGTAAATGATATCGATATTGTGTATAATCGGTGTATGCATGTTAGTATATTGTTGTAATGACTTATGTATGCTGCACTTATTGGGATAGCCGCGTGATCCTACCAGTACACTGTGGTTGTGTACTGATAATGCACTTGCTCTTTCTTTGTTGAGTATAGGGCATCTTGAGGTGGCTATTGATAGACCTCAGCTAGGTGACTATTGAGCGTGACTGGATTCAAGGGTGAACCAGTTCTTTCAGGCTGCCATGAGTCTTTCTTGTTTAAGTCCACTTTTTTTGGACTCAGACTATTGTTTAAGGTGTTGTTTAGTTTCGGGGTTGTACCCCTTGTTCTTATACTTAACGTTAGTAGAGTTTTGGTATAATGACTTTCAGGTTTTAGGGGTTGTTCTTCCACATTAGTTTGGTTAGTTGTATGTTAAAACCTTGGAGTTTATGGGGACTCTATTTTTATAGTCATTTAAACTTGCTTCCGTATCTTTAAATGTCTTAGTTTTCATAAAATTTGTTAGTTTGGGTTGTAGTACTGGTTCTCCCACCGAAGGGTTAGTGTGGGTGCCAATCACAACGGTCTGGGTCGTGACATGTGATTAGAGAATTTGGTGAAAAATAGATTGTATTTGACTTATCAATTTAAAAATCGTTTTGAGCAAAATTAGTTTTTGATCAATTTTTTAAAAAGTCTATCCGATTGTTTTACTCAAGAGTGCTAATTTTTTTAAAAAAAAGAATATTTGGGGTGAAAACTACTTCTGTAGCTTTTGAAAATAAGTTTTTACTAATGCTTTTCAAAAATACTTATTTTTCTATTGAATAATTTGGTCAAACACCTTATTTTATAAAAATAAGCATCCTTTTTAATAAATAAATATTTTTAACCATTCAAAAAATTGGTCAAACAGACTAAAAATCCATCTATTTTTTTTTCAGATTTTCTTAGTGATGGCAAAATCATTTTTTTTTTGACAATTTTTGATCTTTTATTAATGACTCTGCAAAAGAATTACACCACCTTACACTTCCACGGGCAAAGCCCAACCCTCACTAGCCCAATACTGAAAAAAGAAAAAATCAAAATAACATACAACGAATAACAACAAGGCCCAACCCAATCTGGACACGGACATATATATATCTATTTCATAGTAGGGCTTCCTAAATGGGTCCTCTTCACTTCTCTTTGTCCCCTCGCCACTTTCTCCTTCTCTTTTGTTGCTTTCCATTTCGTCACCTAAGACATCGCCTCCTTGGACTAATCCAGCTCTCTGGTTCCTCAAGAGTAAGTATCTTGTTATCTGAGCTCGTTTTCCTTTCTTCTGTTTTCCTTTCATCCTTCTATCTTCATTTTTCTTTTCCAGTTGTGCTCTCAAGTTCCACGTGTTGTGCTCGTTGTTTTTTGCTGACGGATCTTGTCTAAAAGAGGAAAGCCTCTTCATTTGGCAGGTCCTCTCGCTTCCTTTCTTTCTTTCTTTTCCTTTTCCTCCGATAGTTACTCATTATCTTCCTGCAGGTGGTCATGTGACAAAGTGCAAGGATAGCTCTATTCCACCGCCCTTTAAGAGTGTTGATGGCTTCCTCCAGGTTTAATAGTTCCATTTCTGACTCCAGATCCCCCATTTTGCCGAGTCCTTTTTGTTGGCTGAAATAACATAGGCTAAATAGCATTTCCTTGTTTTTGTTTCCTTCTGATGTTGCTTGTGGAAAATTCTATGTTGTAGCCTTTTCTTGCCCCCTATCCCCTTAAAGGTGAAATTCTTAAGTACGAACATGGTAGTTTATTGTTGTTGATGATTCTCCTCCCCTCCGTCTCCATGCTATTAAAACTTGTGAATGTGTAGTTCCTTTTGTCAATAGCTATGTTTGCAAAGTGATCTGCTAACTTATTAACTTCTCTTAAAATGTGTTGGAAAATGAATTACTTCTCTTGTAAACATGCCTGAATTTATGACACTATTTCTACAATCACCCATGGACATGCCCAATTCCCTTCTAGCACTTTGTACATTAACATTGAGTCAATTTGAATAATAAATTGCTTGTAATGTGACTGTTTACCATGCTTGCATGCCTCTAGTATAGCTTTAGCTTCTACGACTGTATTTGTAGTATCTTCTATGCTTTCTCATTCCGCATATTCAACATCACCCCTATCATTCCTCAAACAAAAGGCATAGGAACTGCAACCCGAATTTCCCCTTGAGGCTCCATCTGTATTATATTTCACCCACCCATTTGGTGGGAATCCCATAATAGTCTCTTTATATTCAATTTAGGTTTGTATCTTGTCCACTTTATCAACATATCAGACCATTTAATAGGGCAGGGCATACGGGGTTTCCTTAGTCTTACCAACATATACACGTTCCTAGTGACATTGTGAATAATTTGTGCAACTGCTTTCCTTCATGTTTCATCCTGTTCCTCTTTCTCCATAATTCCCATATTACAAAGCTGGGTAAAGCTCTAAAGAAAGGTATCATATTCTTCCCAACAATTGCCGCCCCACCACAACATTTAAACTTCTCTTAATTGAAGTCCCTCGATGTTTAAACCCGTAAAAGAGCAAAAATAGGACCACGTCCTGTTAGCTGAATTAGATTTCAGAAACACATGGGCTAGTATAATACTACATACTATATATTCTCTCATTATATAAGAGAGAGTTCGCACTAAAGCAGGCACGCCTCCGTCGACGTACCTTCTTCAGCATATTTCGAAGAAAAAAAATTCACAACCCGAGGGGTTTTAATTAAGAGTAGGTGGTTTATTGATCATATAGCTAGTAAATTGTGGATATCTACAAGAGATACTAGGACAATGAGGAATCAAAACTAGACTACGTTTGTTGTTACCATTGTAAGCTGAAGTCTCCTTAACTTTAATCTTCTTCACTATTCACCTAACATGATCTAGCTCACCCTGTAACATACTCCTAACATTTCTAATCTCACCAATTGTCGTCGACTCATTTAAACTTATCGTAACCACCTCCACACAACTACAAATACCAGCTTCCCTCAATTCTACATCGCCTTTGGGCACATCTCCCGGGGTCGAATTAGTAATCAAATGATTCTGATCAGTTCGAGGTACTACCATTACCGGTAGCTCTGCATCTAGGGTTTCTGAAACCTTGGTAACATTGACAGCAACGATGGCCATAGAAACATCTTTCTTTAGGGTTTTACGATTTCTCCGAGTGTAAACTTTCCTGGAGAAATATGTATCTTCTGAATCCATCTGAAATGTAACTAGAAAAAAAAATAAAAAACCAATTTGGGAACTTTGGGTTTCAAAAAAAAATTGAAAATAGTTTCACCGAAGCAGATTGAAAAATCAAAAACTTACAAAAACGTGTATCATTTTCGTTTCTTCTCTTCTTCCTTTTTTTGTAAGTATTTTATTTTTCAATCAACTTCGCTGAATTTATTTTGGAAACCCTAAGTTCCCAAATTGGGTTTTATTTTTTTCATGTGACATTTCGAATGGATTCAGAAGATACACATTTCTCCGGGAAAGCTTACACCTCGAGAAAGCGTAAAACCCTGAAGAAAGACGTTTCTACTGCCGTCGCCGCTGCCAATGTCACCAAGATTTCAGAAACCTTAGATGCAGATAAACCGGTAAATGTAGTACCTCAAACTGATTAGAATTATTTGATTACTAATTCCACCTAGGAGATGTGCCCGAAGGCGGTGTAGAATTGAGGAAAAATTGTAGTTGTGGTGGGGAGGTGGTTATGATAAGTTTAAATGAGTGGAAGTCAATATGTGAGATTAGAAATGTTAGGAGGAGGTCAGAGGGCGAGCTAGATCATGTTAGGAGAATGGTGAAGAAGATTGAAGTTAAGGAGACTTCAGTTTACAATGGTAACAACAAACGTAGTCTAGTTTTGATTCCTCATTGTCCTAGTATCTCTTGTAGATATCCACAATTTACTAGCTATATGATCAATTGGCCACCTACTCTTAATTACAACTCCGCGGGTTGTGATTTTTTTTCCGAAACACACTAAGAAGGTACGTCAACGGAGGCGTGCCTGCTTCAGTGCGAACTCTCTCTTATATAATGAGAGAATATAATATGTAGTATTATATTTATTTTTTATGTAATCTAATTTTTTGTCAAGTGATGTTTAGCTAATAATCATTCTTTAGTTTATGTAGTAGATCTTGGACAATACCTTAAAACTCTTTAAGATAATCCCTTATTGATTCATGAGAATGCATCTTTTATAGATACTTTATTTATTATATCGCCAATCATAGGGATGCCAATGATTCAATTTGAATAGGTATTTCAGTAAAAATAATTTTTGTAGGGATTTCTACAAAATTTTACAAATAATTTTATATCACCAATTATTGGTTATATGACTAGTTAATGACATAACTGAATTTATAAATAATTGTATATTACCATTAATATTATCAATTCAGTTATTTCATTTTATTTTTTTAAAATCTATTATTTCATAAACTAGTCATATACTTTTAAAAAAATCAACGATCATCATATCAAATATTTTATTTTCTACTAATGCTTTTAAAAAAAACTTATTTTCTCTAAAATAATTTTGTCAAACACCTTATTTTATAAAACTAAGCATCTTTTTTTAAAAAAAATAGATATTTTTGACCATTCAAAAGCTTGGTCAAACAGACTATCACACCCCTATTTTCCCTCAAAATTAATTTAAGTATGTTTTTGAAAGAAAGAGTTTTTCCAATTAAAGTGACATTTTGAAAAGGGATTATTTTATTGTTCAGAGTCGCCACTTGAAATTGAGTTTTGGTGTTCCAAGTCACCTTTTTTAAATCCCTAATCAAAAGGAAATTTGACTCTTTATTTTATTCGGTCTGTGAAAACAAAGATCGGGTAAGGAATTATGTTGACCAAGGGGAAGATATTAGGCACCCCTCGAGTCCCGTGGTTCTAGCACGGTCGCTTCATTGACTATATATGACTTAAATTAATTTTCGAATATTGTATTATTAACTTAATAATAAAAGTTATTTACCTCATTATTTTGATTTATTTTAAACCTATTTATATTATATTAATATATGTTCGTTAATTAAAAAATATGTATATCACATAAATTTATTCAAACATAATAAAGTAAAGTTAATAGATGGATATTTACAAATCTTGAAATGTCTTGTAATTTCTTTTCTTCTCCTTTTCTTTTCATGTATTTGTATTTATTTATTTTTATTGTGGATAGAAAATATGTAGGTATCTAATTGCTAGAAATTAGAATTTGTGTAGGATTGAGATTTTTTGAGTTTGAGTATTTTAGGATTGTATTTTTTTTTGTTAGATTTAAAATAGAAAAAAAAAATTATGTGATTTGGAATTAGTTTTAGCAAGAAATTCTAAATAGATTAGGACTATTTTTAGAAAGATTTTTCCTTCTTAATTTTTAATTTCTCTTTTTTTTTCTTACTTTTTTTTCCCTTTTTTTACGTTTTGGTTTTATTAATTTATATTTTTATTAATTTTTTTTTTCATTCTGTCTCTTTGTATTTATTTTTTTTACGTTTTTTTTTTTTGTTTCTTTCTACTTTATCCTTTATTTTTTATATTTTTTAGTCTTTTTGGACATTCTGTTTCTCGTCTTCTTTTTATATTATTATTATTATTATACTTTTTCATTTTTTACATTATGTTCCTTTATTTATTTTTTGTTCTTCTTACTTTTTTGGTTTAAATTTTTTTGTTTCTGTTGTTATTTTTTATTTTATTTTTTTATGCTTTCTCACTTTTTAAAAATTAGTTTTCCTAATTATTCATTATTTATTTTTTACCATAAATCTCTAAATAAATATTCATATATCCTCTTAATTATATATCTTAATAATTCGAATTAAAGCGATAATCATCTTAACACTTATTCTAAAGGCAAACTATTTTTTATTGAAATAATATATTAAAAAAAGACTAAAACACATTCCTCATAGGTTTTCTTAAAGCACTAATTTATATCCTAATCTAACAAGTCTACAAATAATTTCAACAAAATTTTCTTAAGTGAAAACTAAGGTCCAAGAAACATTAGCTATTCAAAATTAAATATCACGAAACCAATTTCAATATTAATTGCATCTAAAGAGCATAAGACATTAATAAAAAAATTGTATGATACATCTTTCTTTTTTTTTATATTAATTTTTAAGCAAGAAACGTCTTCGGTTCCATTTTCCTAAGCATTCGTAAATTCTCAAAAAAAATAAAAAATAATCACAACATGCATCACAGATTGATATTACATAATAATAACATGCGATTCAAAGAACTTCATATTATTGGAATCGAGTTTTCGTACAAGTACTCTATTTAACTCATGCGAGGATTTAGAGTTACCTCGCTGCGAAAATTAATACCACAAAAACAACTGCTACGATCTACTGATTTCCAAAGTTAATAGCTAATATTAACTTTTAAAGAGCCACGAATCTGAAACCTTGAGTGAAACCTTGAACGCTGACTTAATTTTCAAAATAAAACTCATTTTTTGTTATCTTTTCTCTCTGTGTTTCTGTGTATATGTCATCTTTACTGAGCGTGTGTTTTTATAATAGTTTTGGGAGTGATTCTGGTTCTAATTAAAAGGAACGTGATGGAGTGGGAATAAGATTTAATTTAAAATTTAGTTGAGAATTTTAGGGTTGAGATAAAGGAAGAAAAATAGTAATATAATATTTAACAAACAAATAATAAAAATAAAATAAAAAATAAAAAGAAAGATCGAAGAGAAAAGAAAGAAAAAATAATAATAATAATAATTAAAAAAAAAAACGTGTAAAAACAAAAAAAAATTAAAAAAAATGAGAAAAGATCGTGCAAGAGGAGAAAAAAAACAAAAAAAAAATAGAATAAAAAATAAAATAAACTAAATGGGAGGAGGATTTTAGCAAATAAGTTAAGGAAGTTGGGGGTAATTAGGATAAAGGTAAGGTAATTTGAAATTTGTAGGACTCTTCTTTTTATCTTCTTTTTTTTTTTCTTTTCCTTTTTTCTACTTTTCATAAGATATACGATTATTATTATTTTTTAGATTAGTTAAAAGTTAAAGGATTAAAACATACATTAAATTCAAAAGCTTTCTTTATTAAACTTTAAACATATAGTGGTTAAATTCAAAAGCTTTCTTTATTAAACTTTAAATATAAAGTGAGCTTATAATTTGTTGTAATTTTCAGTTATTTATTTTTCATTTATTTTAAATATAACCCTACTGAAATAATAATATTTAAGTATTAAAAATGGTGTAAAAATTTTAAATTTTGGTAAAAAATTAGGTGTTCACAGTATGCCCCTCTTTGCTTGGAAAAACATGAAGAGTTTTCATGCAAAGACGTGAACAATGTGACTAATTTTTGACTGAGACATTGATCCAAAAATGTGAAAATAAATAAAAGAGAAGAGGTTTGACCACGCCCTAACTTTAGACAAACTACCTATCCTGAGTTAATGATAAGGAATCAGGTGTAGTTAATATATAGGAAGGGACGGAAGAATAATTTTAGGTAGTCGAGTGAGGTTTTGTCAAGGTTCCAGTTCGTAGCTCCAGCTGTTACATTAAAAGGAAAAATACAATAGGAGAGAAGGGAAAGATACAAGATCATATCTACTCCACTAGTACTGAGTCTTCATTTTGAATCTTCGGTTATCACTTCACCCTCTTTGGGTAGGTACATCGATTCCGAACTTTGATCTTGATATTTTAATTTATGATCTGAAACTTATGATTTGACTTGAGTCGTTGACGCTCTTCCACATGATATTCTTGAATGCTTGTTTTCTTGAGAAGATGATTCATGATATGTTGAGCCGTTACATGGGTTGAAAGCGACTCTAAATGTCATTGACATCTGACATTCTTCGTTTCTCTAACCAAAACGAGGATTTTATTCTTGAACTTCAAATTGGTATACTATGTAGAAACTTGCATGCCATAAAACAAAACAAACAAACGAAACAAAAATTTTGCCCCAGTAGTATGCACTAGGAAAATTTTGTGAGTTATTGATGAAAGCTATAAAAGTTTATACTAGGCATACTAATAATATACTTTTATAAAATAAAATAAAGGGAGATTTGTGCCCAATATAACCAGAGGTTATTACACCCTGTGAAGTCATAAAAAATAAGATAGGAGTTATTGTGCCCTACACGCAACCAGGGATTATTGTACCTTGTGAAGACATGAAAAAAATGAAATAGGGGTTAGAATAGGGGTTATTGTGCTCTATATGCAACCAGGGGTTATTGTGCCCTATATGCACCCAGGGGTTATTGTACCCTGTGAAGATATGAAAAAATAAAATAGGGGTTATATTGCCCTATATGCAACCAGGGTTATTATGTCCTGTGGAGATATGAAGAAAATAAAATAGGGGTTATTGTTCCCTATATGCAACCAACGGTTGTTGTGCTCTGTGAAGACATGAAAAATAAAAATAGGGGTTATTGTGCCCTATATGCAACCAGGGGTTATTGTGACCTATATGCAACCAGGGGTTATTGTGCCCTGTGAAAACATGAAGATAAAATAGGGGTTGTGGAGATATGAAGAAAATAAAATAGGGGTTATTGTTCCCTATATGCAACCAACGGTTGTTGTGCTCTGTGAAGACATGAAAAATAAAAATAGGGGTTATTGTGCCCTATATGCAATCAGGGATCATTGTATCCTGTGAAGACATGAAAAATAAAATAGGGGTTATTGTGCCCTATATGCAACCAGGGTTATTGTTCTCTGTGAAAACATGAAAAATAAAAATAGGGGTTGTTGTGCCCTATATGCAACCATGGATTATTGTGCCCTGTGAAGACATGAAAAATAAAATAGGGGTTATTGTGCCCTATATGCAACTAGGGATTATTGTGCCCTGTGAAGACATGAAAAATAAAATAGGGGTTATTGTGCCCTATATGCAACCAAGGATTATTGCTTCCCGTGAATAAATAAAAATAAAGTAGGCATTTTTTTATCGATATTATTATTATTATTATTATTATTATTATTATTATTATTATTATTATTATTATTATTATTATTATTATTATTATTATTATTATTAGCCCTGTGAAGACATGAAAAATAAAAATAGGGGTTATATATATGTTTTTTTTTTTAACTTATAAAAATAGGGATTATATATATATGTTTTTTTTTACTTATATTATTATTATTATTATTATTATTATTATTATTATTATTATTATTATTATTATTATTATTATTATTATTATTATTATTATTATTATTATTATTATTATTATTATTATTATTATTATTATTATTATTATTATTATTATTATTATTATTATTATTATTATTATTATTATTATTAT
>NW_006239324.1:165986-170247 GCF_000226075.1 Solanum tuberosum | reverse complement strand
TTTATTGTTATTATTATTATTGTGGTGCATATTGTAGGAGAGACAGGGATTCAAGAACTTACCTCGTGGCGTTTGACTCTCGCGAATTACTTGCACGATTTTTCTTTGTACCTATTTTGAAACAAAGAATATTTTGTTAGTTTTTCTACATGGTGGTTGGTTTGTGACTTCGAATATCTTGTGAAGTTTGACTTTGAATCTGTGTTGGTTGAAAGAATCATCATATTGACGATTGCGCGAATAGCTTGAAGATGCTTTAAAGACGGTCCTTATCTTCCCTTAAAACACTTCTCATGAACATTTTGATCCATTTCCATTTTGTGCACGTTGTGTGGTTCATCCTTTCCAAAGCAACTTTCTTGCTTTACCGATTTTTCACACGGTATCGATTTTTGATATATTTTTTTCTCGATTGGTTCACAGCCCTAGTCAATGTTGTGCATGCCCCCAACATTCAACTGGAAATATCGTAGTCAATTTCGCGACTTTAATTTGATTTTCTAACTCAACACGAGTTTACGCTGAATGAGACTCAAAGAATACCGAACACAAGTACAAATGACACAAATGAAAGGGTTATGAAATAAAAGTTATGTCTTTAGAAGGAGAAAATAAATAAATGTTTAAAAGGAATGAAAAGAATCTTATCTGAAAGTACGTGACCACTTTAATGAATCATGACATGCATTTAGACTGAACGTTTGATCCTTCTAAGTTGTCCGAATCTCATGAAACAATGTTGTACCTTTCAATCTATAGCCTGACTTCTATCTTGATTGTGCTCATGCCAAGACGGAATGTCATCATTTGATCAATGGTGCCCTTCATGGTTTTCCACCAATAAGATATTCTTATCTCTTTCTCTCAACTTACTATCGTCTTATGGTGCCCGTGAGGGTTTTCACTCGTAAGACTCTCTCATTTCTTTTCTTTTTTTTTTCTTTTTTTTGTAATGCACCGTAGGTCACAATGTCATGTCTCAGCCCCTGGAGAATTGAAAAACATGATTATTGTTGTATTCAGTGATTAGACCGAACCCCAATGAAGGGTTGCCTACGTATCCTCTTAGAAATCAGGTCGAACGTAGTTTAATGAATTTTCTTTTTTTTCTTTTTTTCTTTTTTTTTTATATTTTATATATATATATATATTATTATTTTTTATTTTTTATTTATTTTTATTTTTTTAGCACTAGACAAGTGGTGCTTGAAATAAAGGAGGATACATTTTTATCCTCTCATCTTGAGAATGTCAATCACAAGAGTGCCATAACAAAGAGTGTTAGACGTAGTATCTTTCGATCGAATCTGCGTTAACAATTGTGTCGATCGCCTTTCCCTCCATATCTGCCAGTTGCAAAGCTCATTTTGATAGCACTTGTTTAATAACATAAGGGCCTTGCCAATTTGGGACAAACTTTCCTTTGGCCTCGTCTTGATGGGGAAGGATGAGTTTCACAACAAGTTGACCTACTTCAAAATTTCTTGGGCGTACCTTCTTGTTATAAGCTCGAGCCATCCTCTACTGATATAATTGACCAAAACAAATTGAGGTCAGCCGTTTTGCGTCTATCAGTGCTAATTGTTCTAACCTTGATTTAACCCATTCCGTGTCCTCAATTTCTGCTTCGACAATGATTCAAAGAGAAGGGATTTCAACTTCTGCGGGTATGACAACCTCAGTTCCGTAAACCAATAAGTAAGGAGTTGCACCGACTGATGTACGAATAGTCGTGCGATATCCCAAGAGAGCAAAGGGTAGTTTTTCATGCCACTGTCTAGATCCTTGCACCATTCTCCTAAGAATCTTCTTGATGTTTTTATTTGCCGCTTCAACAGCCCCATTTTCTTTGGGTCGATAAGGGGTTGAATGATGATGAACAATTTTAAATTGCTCACAAACTTCCTTCATCTGGTGGCTGTTGAGATTCGTTGCATTGTCTGTACTAATGATTTTTGGTATGCCAAAATGACATATGATGTTTGAATGAACAAAGTCCACCACTGCTTTCTTGGTGACTGATTTGAATGTGACAGCTTCCACCCATTTGGTAAAGTAGTCGATGGTAACTAAAATACACCGATGCCCATTAGATGCTTTCGGCTCAATCGGCCCAATAACGTCCATTCCCCAAGCCACAAAAGGCCACGGAGCAGACATAGGGTTCAACTCTAAAGGGGGTGAGTGAATCAAGTTTCTATGAATCTGGCACTGATGGCACCTGCGAACAAATCGGAAGCAATCTCGCTCCATGGTCAACCAATAGTACCCTGCCCGGATAATCTTTTTTGCTAGAACATAACCATTCATGTGAGGGCCACAAACCCCTGAATGCACCGCATTCATAATTGTTTCTGCTTCTTGAATATTCACACATCGCAATAGATTCAAATCTGGAGTCCTTTTATATAAGATATCGCCACTCAAGAAGAACCCATTGGCGAGTCGCCTAATAGTTCTTTTTTTTTTATCTCTATCAGCATGTATTGGATATTCTTTAGCTTTTAGAAACCGTTTAATGTCGTGATACCAGGGCTCACCGTCTGGCTCTACTTCATTATATTGCAATAACCATGTTGATCCTAACTTGGATTTCCAACGGTCAATATAGGTATTACCCAGGTATGGAAGCATCGAGGCTAGGGTGGCCAAAGCATCAGCTAACTCATTGTGAAACCTGGGAATGTATTTGAATTCAATGGACTTGAACCTTTTGATGAGATTTTTTAAACATTGTTTGTACGGCATGAGTTTAATGTCTCGAGTCTCCCATTCGCCTCGAGCTTGTCGAATGAGCAAATCGGAATCCCCCAAACCACCAACTCATGCACATCCAGATTTATTGCCATATTCAAACCCATGATGCAAGCTTCGTATTCTGTTGTATTGTTAGTAGAAAAGAATCAAAGTCGTGTTGTGGCAGGATAATGACATTCGTTTGGTGAGATAAGAGCTGCCCCAATTCCTACTCCATTTTTGTTGACAGCCCCATCAAATTATAATTTCCACACGTGACCATCATCAGGAATTTCTTCCTCAATAGAGTTGATTTCTTCATCAGGGAAGTATGTCCTTAGGGGCTTGTATTCGTCATCAACCGGATTCTCTGCCAAATGATCGGCCAACGCTTGTGCTTTCATGGCGGTGCGAGTGACATAAATAGTATCAAATTCCGTAAGCAAAATCTGCCATTTTGCCAACCTACCTGTTGGCATGGATTTTTGAAAAATATATTTCAAAGGATCCATTCGAGATATAAGATAGGTCGTGTAGGACAAAAAATAGTGATTCAATTTTTGGGCAACCCAAGTCAAAGCGCAACAAGTCTTTTTTAACAGAGTGTACTTTGCCTCATAGCTTGTGAACTTTTTGCTCAAATAATAAATGGCTTGTTCCTTTTTTCCCGTAATGTCATGTTGTCCTAAAACGCAACCAAATGAGTTATCCATTACTGAAAGATACAAGAATAACGGCCTACCAGGTTCTGGTGGGACCAGTACCGGAGGGTTTGCTAAATATTCCTTAATTTTGTCAAAAGCCTCCTGACACTCACTTGTCCATTTGATAGCAGCGTCCTTTTTCAACAACTTGAATATCGGCTCACATGTGGCGGTGAGTTGAGCAATGAACCTGCTGATATAGTTTAACCTTCCCAGAAAACTCATGACTTCAGTTTTGGCTTTTGGAGGTGGCAATTCTCGAATGGACTTTATCTTAGAGGGGTCCAATTCAATGCCTCTTCCACTAACTATAAAACCCAAAAGTTTGCCAGATGGAACTCCAAATGCACATTTAGCTGGATTAAGCTTGAGGTTGTACATTCTCAATCTTTCGAAGAATTTTCTTAGATCACGCACATGGTCGGCTTGTGTTCTAGATTTAATGATGACATCATCGACATATACCTCAACTTCTTTATGCATCATGTCATGGAATATGGTAGTCATAGCTCTCATGTAGGTCGCTCCCGCATTCTTCAGACCAAATGGCATGACTCTATAACAATAGGTACCCCATAGGGTGGTGAAAGTAGTTTTTTTTGCATCTTTTTCATCCATGAGAATTTGGTGATACACGGCGTAACAGTCCACAAAAGATTGAATCTCGTGTTTGGCACAATTATCAACCAGGATGTGAATGTTGGGTAATGGAAAATTATCCTTTGGACTTGGTTTGTTTAGATCTCTGTAATCAACGCAAACTCTGATCTTTCCATATTTCTTTGGCACTGGCACAACATTAGCCAACCAGGTAGTGTATT
>NW_006239324.1:152992-165682 GCF_000226075.1 Solanum tuberosum | reverse complement strand
TAAGCTTCATCTTCATCATATTCGTCAGACTTAGGATTCATTGTTTCGAGATCAGACAACTTTTTAGGATCTAACTGTAAACTCCGCATGCATGTCATATTATTAAAGTCGACATTAACGTAACTGAAATGAAAAATAAGAGGACATATATTAGAAAGAGTAAGAACAGAGAAGATGATTGAATATGATTGTGAAACCAGAACTTCATTGCATTAAATGGGAAATGATAGAAGGGTTAACACCTAAGTGAGACAACTAGAAGGTTTGAATTACAACTCTGAAAATAATCCAAATAAACAAATTAAAAGAAGCAAAATAACACTACCAAGACTCCTTCCTTGTAGGGAGAGGAGTGGCTTCCCAGTTGTTGAGCTGGATATTCGGGCCGACAAACTGCACATCCATATGACTAGTGCCTTCACCCATCTGAGTCATGTTTACATAAAAAAACATTTCCTTGATACCTTGACACATTTCATCCACATCATTCTGGAGAGGGAAGTCTGGGCTCGGTTCACCTCGAAATTAAACGAAAGATTGAGCAATATGAGGGATTGGCTTTAACAAATTCCAAACATTTCTTTTACGATCTTTTGCCCATTTTCTATCAAATCTAGTTGGATTGAAACCCAAACCGAATGTCTCTTGATTACCCATTGGATTGATGGGATCCACAATTCCTTGCAAAGGCAAGCCTAGTCCCTTTCCATGTTCATAGCCGTTCTGTACCATCTAGGACACCACCATGACTGAAGCAGATGATAGATGAGGTTGTGGTATAGGCTTTCCTTCCGAAAACTGATTGACTGTTATAATCTCAAAAGCCTGATAGTTGAGGGATTCACAACCTCTTTTGGCCTCAATGCATGGTATTGAAGGATCTCGGGTGATTGGGAGATCATCTTCACCATGGACAATGATTTCCAGCTTATCATGCTCAAACTTGACCACTTGGTGCAGAGTAGACGGCACAGCTCTAGCCAGGTGGATCCATGGCCTACCCAAAAGTAGATTGTAAGAAGTGTCCATAACTATTACTTGGAAAGTGATTCCGAACTCCACCGGTCCAATTGTAACAGTTAAGTATATTTCACCAAGAGTGTACCATTTTGCGCCATCAAATGCGCGCACACAGACATTGTTAGTACGAATTCTATCCGTGTTGCTTTTCAACCTTTGTAGAGTAGAAAGAGGGCATATGTCTACACCCGATCCTCCATCGACCATGACCCTCTTCACATAGTGTTCTTCACATTTCACGGTTAAATGTAGCGCCTTATTATGCCCAGATCCTTCCAAAGGCAATTCATCATCAGTGAAAGTGATTCTATTTACCTCAAATATTCGGTTGGCCATCTTTTCCAAGTGACCCACCGTGATACTTTCTGAGATATGTGCCTCATTCAAGATTCTGGTCAAAACTTCACGATGCTCTTTAAAATGTATGAGTAATGACAACAAGGATATCTGAGCGGGTGTTTTCCTCAACTGATCAATAATAGAATAATCTTGAGCTTTCATCTTTTTCAGGAACTCTTCAGCCTCCTCCTCAGTGACAGGTTTTTTGACCGGCAACTGATTTTCTTTGGCTTGTTTGTCTCTTCTTAATTCTTCTGGAGCATAACACCTCCCAGAATGAGTTAATCTTCTTGTTTCATTTGTTTCTTCAACAATCTCCTTTCCCTTGTGGGTAACAACGACTTTGTTGTAGTTCCATGGAACGGTCTTAGGGTTTGTCATTGGAAGTTGTGTCGCAATTTGTATTACAACTGGCTTTTTCACACTTTCTTGATTTTGACCAAATGTTCGAAGCTTACCAGGAGTGTATAATTTTGGTCCATTCAACGGTACTTCTCTTCTTTTTACAGCTCCAGGGACATACAACACTAGTTTTCTCGAGTCTCCAAAATTTGAACTTGCACCATTCACAATTACCGATGCCTTTTGTATGGGTTCTAAAACCATACTCGACTCTTCTTTTGAAAACTAAGGTCCAAAAACATTAGCTATTCAAAATTAAATATCACGAAACCAATTTCAATATTAATTGCATCTAAAGAGCATAAGACAATAATAAAAAAAAAGTATGATACATCTTTCTTTCTTTTTTTTTATATTATTTTTAAGCAAGAAACGTCTTCGGTTCCGTTTTCCTAAGCATTCGTAAATTCTACAAAAAAAAATAAAAAATAATCACAACATGCATCACAGATTGATATTACATAATAATAACATGCGATTCAAAGAAATTCATATTATTGGAATCGAGTTTTCGTACAAGTACTCTATTTAACTCATGCGAGGATTTAGAGTTACCTCGCTGCGAAAATTAATACCACAAAAACAACTGCTACGATCTACTGATTTCCAAAGTTAATAGCTAATATTAACTTTAAAGAGCCACGAATCCGCAACCTTGAACGCTGACTTAATTTTCAAAATAAAACTCACTCTTTGTTATCTTTTTCTCTTTGTGTTTCTGTGTATATGTCCTCTTTACTGAGCGTGTGTTTTTATAATAGTTTTGGGTGTGAGTCTGGTGAATATTAAAAGGAACGTGATGGAGTGGGAATATGATTTAATTTAAAATTTAGTTGAGAATTTTAGGGTTGAGATAAAGGAAGAAAAATAGTAATATAATATTTAACAAACAAATAATAAAAAATAAAAAAAATAAAAAAATAAAAAAAAGAAACGTGTAAAAACAAAAAAAAAAGAGTAAAGATCGTACAAGAGGAGAAAAAAGACAAAAAAAAAATAGAATAAAAAATAAAATAAACTAAATGGGAGGAGGATTTTTAGCAAATAAGTTAAGGAAGTTGGGGTAATTAGGATAAATCTAAGGTAATTTGAAATTTTTAGGACTCTTCTTTTTATCTTCTTTTTTTTTCTACTTTTCCATGATATATACGACTATTATTATTTTTTAGACTAGATAAAAGTTGAAAGATTAAAACAAAATATGTTAAATTCAAAAGCTTTCTTTATTAAACTTTAAACATAAAGTGAGATTATAATTTGTTGTAATTTTTCAGTTTATTTATTTTTTCATTTATTTTAAATATAACCCTACTGAAATATTAAAATTGGGTGTAAAATCTTTATGTTTTGGTCAAAAAATAGGTGTTCACACAGACTATAAATCCATCTATATTTTTCAGATTCTCTTAGTAATGGCGAAATAAAAACTTCATAAAGAGTACTATTCTAAATTTAATGTGAAGAGGTCCATTAAGATGTCCATAATTAAAGTATTTTTCGTCATCGATCGTTGATTTTTTACTCAAAGTAGTTAAAAGATATAAACAAATATTACCGAAATTCAAAATAATAAAGCAATAGCTAAAGAATATGAATTTAAAATTAAAAATCATAGCTAAAACGGATTCCATAATTTCAAAAAATGTTATACACTAATTAAATTAAAGTAGAACAAAAGAAATACGTTTTAAAAAACTAAAAGTCATAGCTAAAACGGATTCCATAATTTCGAAAAAAGTATACACTAATTAAATTAAACTAGAACAACCCACGGGATTGTAATTAAGAGTAGGTGGTTGATTGATCATATAGCTAGTAAATTGTGGATATCTACAAGAGATACTAGGATGATGAAGATCATAACTAGTCTACGTTTGTTGTTACCATTGTAAACTGAAGTCTCCTTAACTTCAATCTTCTTCACTATTCACCTAACATGAATCTAGCTCACCCTCTAACCTCCCCCTAACATTTCTAATCTCACCTATTGACTTCGACTCATTTAAACTTATCGTAACCACCTCCCCACCACTACAGCTACTAGTTTCCCTCAATTCTACACCGCCTTCGAGCACATCTCCCGAGGTGGAATTAGTAATCAAATGATTCTGATCAGTTTGAAGTATTACAATTATCGATAGATCTGCATCTAGGGTTTTTGAAACCTTGGTGACATTGGCAGCGACAATGGCTGAAGAAACATCTTTCTTCAAGGTTTTACGGTTTCTCTGGGTGTAAACTTTCCCGGAGAAACATGTATCTTCTGACTTCATCCGAAATGTAACCTGGAAAAAAAAACCCAACTTTGGAACTTAGGGTTTCCAAAAATATTGAAAACAGTTTCAGCGAAGCAGATTGAAAAATCGAAAACTTACAAAAATGTGTATCACTTTCGTTTCTTCTCTTCTTCCATTTTTTGTAAGTTTTCGATTTTCCAATCTGCTTTGCTGAAACTGTTTTCAATTTTTTTGGGAACCCTAAGTTCCCAAATCAGGGTTTTTTTTAGGTTACATTTTGGATGGATTCAGAAGATACACGTTTCTTTGGTAAAGTTTACACCCGGAGAAACCGTAAAACCTTGAAGAAAGACGTTTTTACAAGCATTGCCGCTGCCAATGTCACCAAGGTTTCAGAAACCTTAGATGCAGAGCAACCGGTAAAGGTAGTACATCAAAATTATTAGAATCATTCGATTACTAATTCCACCTTGGGAGATGTGTCCGAAGGCAGTATAGAATTGAGGGAAAATGGTAGTTGTAGTACAATGGTGGGGAGGTGGCTACGATAAGTTTAAATGAGTCAAAGTCAATAGGTGAGATAAGAAATGTTAGGAGGTGGTTAGAGGGCAAGCTAGATCATGTTAGGGGAATGGTGAAGAAGATTGAAGTTAAGGAGACTTCAATTTACTATGGTAACAACAAACGTAGTCTAGTTTTGATTTCTCATCGTCCTAGTATCTCTTATAGATATCCACAATTTACTATCTATATGATCAATCAACCACCTACTATTAGTTATAACCCCGCGGGTTGTGGAATTTTATTTTCGAAACACGCTGAAGCAAGTACGTCGACGGAGGCGTGCCTGCTTCACCACAAACTATCTCTTATATAAGAAGAGAATGTATAGTATGTAGTATAATATTTATTTTTTATATAATATAATTTTTCGTCAAATAATGTTTTAGCTAATAACCATTCTTTTGTTTATGCAATAGATCTTGGACAATACCCTATAACTCTTTAAGATAATCCCTTATTGATTTATGAGAATGCATCTTTTATCGATACTTTATTTATTATATCTCCAATCATAGGGATGTCAGTGGTTCAATTTGACTAGGTATATCAATACAAATAATTTTTTTAGAGATTTCTACAAAATTTTATAAATAATTTTATATCACCAATTATTGATTATATGACTAGTTAATGACATAACTGAATTTATAAATAATTGTATATTACCATCAATATTATCAATTCGGTAAAAAAATAAAATCAACGATCATAATATCAAATATTTTATTCCTACACTTAATATCTATTGAATCAAATTTTCACATTTCTCGTTCACACCTTACATTCCAACAATAATAGGTATTGAAATATTTAATAATAAGATAAAGAAAAAAAAGTACTTTCTCCGTTTCTTTTTACTTGTCATGTTACACTTTTCGAAAGTTAATTTGACTAATTTTTAAAGATAAATTAATTTACATTAATTTGATATTTTTAAACTAAAAATTAAGATATTAAAAAAAACTATACGAAAAGTATTATAAATTACTATTTTTTGCATATCAATATGATGAAAAACTACATTGTAAAATGTTAGTTAAAATTTTTATCGATTGTTTGACTTTAAAAAAAGAAAATTGTGACAATTAAAAATACCCGAGGGAGTACCTAAAAAAGGGATGTCATCAACTATTTCTGGAAATAAATTTAACTTCCTACCAAGAAAATTAATAATTGAGATCTTCTTTTTTTGGAAAAAAAAAATGGAAATATCATTCTCATTTAAGATTTCCACTTATAAAATGTAGAAAATAAAGACACAACACAACCTTAAACTATTCCAAAAAAAATAAATGGAAAAATCAAAGTCTCTCAATATTGTTCTTGTCACACCCCTTTTCGCGCAAGGCTAGAAGGGTTTTTCCAATTAAAGTGACGTTATTGATTAAGAGATTATTTTATTGTTTCAGAGTCGCCACTTGGAATTGAGTTATGGTGTTCCAAGTCACCTTTTTGTTTAATCCCTTATCAAAAGGAAATGACTCTTTATTTTTGGTCTGCGAACCAGAAATTCGGGTAAGGAATTCTGTTGACCAAGGGGAAGGTATTAGGCACCCCTCGAGTCCCGTGGTTCTAGCACGGTCGCTTTTATTGACTTATACATTATTTTACTATTTTTGGATAATTTGTGTCTAAGGCCATGATTCACTTATTTTTTAATTGTTGAATTTTTATTAGTCTTAAACCGGATGCATAACTGCATTCTCGATCTTGACATTTTAGAGACATAACTGTCTTCTTTGCGTCACACTTAATAACCTTATTTTTTTTATAAGTCTCTACTTTAGATTAATAAAATTTAATTATATTATTGAACAAGGTGCATCACTGCATCCTTGATTATTTTTTATGTCTCAAAAAAAGATGCGCAACCGCATTCTTAATCGAAACAAATATTTTTCCTTTATACATAAAACTAAATAAAGTAAAATGAATCTAAATGCCTAGGATACAATGTAAAATTTTGAATTATTTTGTATTTTTTTTTATTATTTATTTACTCTTAAATTTAATATTAAAATTAGACATACACATATTATATATTTTATTTTTATCTTAAAGTTAATGAAAAAATTAGGCATACACATTCTAATCAAACAAAACAACAACAAATTGTAAAAAATAAAACTCATTTTTTTTTTATAAAATAAAGCAACAATAATTTATTTATTTATTTTTTAGCCTAACTATACCTACTTTATCATTATTATCTAAATGAAGACAAGAACAATGCTACGACCATTCATTTTTAAAAGATCACAACTAACAAATAAAATAAATAATTCATCTATTAAAGCTACCTTATTCATGAAATAGAGATATAACAACTAACAAATTAATCATCCCAATCAAATTCATGAATGAAACAAAATATAAAAAGAACTTGTCATAAAATTACATCAAATTCCATAAATAAATAAATAGAAAGATAAGGTAAAGTTGAATACCGCAAAATCTTAACCGAAGCTCAATTAGAATACCCACAAATTTTGTAGGTGTGTGTGGTGGTATATGTAGGGTTTTTATATGAAAATAATAATGAGAAAGGAAGAGGAATGTGAATGTGTTGGTGAATTTTTAAGAGGATAATGAAATAAAATGGAAAGTTTTTCTTTTTGTTTTCTTGAGTGTCGTCCTTCTTGGTTTTCTTTTCTGTTTTTTTTTTGTCTTCTGTCCGTCTTTTTTTTGTATGTATGTGTATTGTTCTATAGGGGTATCAAGTATTGTGTGCTGTGTTGTAGTAAATATTTATCATAAATTTATGACAAGAAATTAAAATACTTACGATTATTCTAACTAGCATGTTATCATATATCCTAGTATTTAATTTAGAGTTATAAGTTACTAGCATATAAACAACATAAAAATATAAACCTGAAACGTATTGATTATTATGCCTAGTAAAGTATCATACAAATACCTAAAGCAAGTTATATATGCAGTAATTAAATCGTTGATCAAAGACTTATGTAAGTCCTATTAGATATGTTATAAACATATAAATGTATACCTGACTCGGAAAGAAAATTGATTAACTTTTTAGGGAAAAAGATAATTCTGAATTAAGTAGGTCTCAGTTGGTTAGAACGTCGTGCTGATAACGTGTTGTAAAACAAGAGGAAAATATAAGAATACTAAACAATATAGGAAGACAAGTGGTGATGGAAAATATAAATCTCTTCAAGTGTGTATTTCCTAAGGGTGAAGACTATCTTTTATAGGATGTTTAAACCATCCTTTTACAACATTTGACAATACGTTACTATAATATTTAATTAATATAATAAATGGATACATTACGTTAGGATAGATTAAGAGAAACATCCACATAATTAAGTGGATTTGTAACACGGTCATTATATTCTAACTATATTCAAAGATTAATTATTTTTTAAATTATAAATAGAGTCTCCATTAACTCAAAAAAATAAATATAGAATCATTAAAGAGAAAAAAATACATCATGTCTTTTCCAATTTCTCATATGTTCATACTTAGTTTTTTATTTATTACAATATCATCCTTGAGTTCAACAGATAATTTCCAAGTTAGTCTTACTAATACAACTCCACATTTATTGGATACAAATTGTATTTCTGGAGGAAAAAGAGTTAGTCTTACTAATACAACTCCACATTTATTGGATATAAATTGTATTTCTTGAGGAAAAAATGTTGGATCTCACTCAATGAGATTTAATGATGTTTACAATATTAAAATTACAATTTTCCCCAAAGGAGTTAACACAATTGTGTGTGATATTACAATGCATATTCCAAATGGAAACAAACATGGAAAATTCAAGTTGTTTGATTTGATGAGAGATGTTGGTAAATGTCAAAGCAATATTTGTCAATTGAGTGTACACGAGGATGGAGTTTGTTTTATGCTTGATGATCATTGTGAATTGCATTTTGATTGGTCTTAGATTTATATATACTTTCATGTATTGATGGATTGGAAAATGAGATGTTATCTTGTTTTGGAGGTTGAGTAATTTAGGACATTGTTTAAAGTCTGATTACCTGAATTATTCAGATCTTACTTATTAAGTTTATTTATATTTTTCATGAAATATAAATGCAAGTGATGTGATCACAGAATTTGGTGAAAAATAGATTGTATTTGACTTATCAATTTAAAAAGCGTTTTGAGCAAAATTAATATTTGATCAAATTTTTAAAAAGTCTATCCAATTGTTTTACTCAAGAGTGCTAATTAAAAAAAAAATTGGGGTGAAAACTACCTCTTTAGCTTTTTAAAATAAGTTTCAAAATCCCAAAAATGTTTGTTAAAACAATTTTTCAGTGAACAACCGTACACAAAAAAAATTGCTCTCCGTACAGATACATTGCTGGAACAAACAATAGCCAAACATCTTAGTTTAACATTTTGAAGAATCAACAATGGATAAATGATCAGGAGATGAGTGAGCAGGAAGCTGATTTACTAAGCCGAAGTACCAAAAAGCAGAAAGAAGAACTAACATCAAATCCGGCCTCGAAAGTAAGTTTCCTTGAATCCCTGATATCGAATATGGAAGAACCAACAATTAACTATGTTACACAAAGCTTAGACAACATTAGTTTCCATGATGAGAAAGAGAACCACCAAAATCACCCTAACTTTATCCCTATAACATCAGCGGATAAACTACGATTATATGCTCCATGGAGGCTTGCTCTGATTATAAAGCTAGTAGGGAAGAAGATAGGATATATTTACCTCCAAAACAGACTTCAAACCTTGTGGCAACCTTCAGAAAAAATAAACCTTATTGACCTAGGAGAGGAATTCTACCTTATAAAACTTGCTCAGCCAAAAAACTTTGAAAAAATCCTTCACAAAGGGCCTTGGTTCATAGGTTCGCAATTCATCTTTGTTCGAAAGTGGAAACCTAAATTCAATCCCTCTCAATCTCATAT
Source organism: Solanum tuberosum (assembly GCF_000226075.1). NCBI lineage: Eukaryota > Viridiplantae > Streptophyta > Magnoliopsida > Solanales > Solanaceae > Solanum > Solanum tuberosum. Next base: position 156,195 of record NW_006239324.1, on the reverse strand, counting down.
CAATTTCTCTACTATTTGGATTAGGTTACCTGAACTACCTACCGAATTTTACGATCTTAGTATACTCCAAAAAATAGGTAACGAAGTAGGCTCCATCCTAAAAATTGGCGCAGTCACAAAGAACACTACCAGAGGCAGATATGCTAGACTCTGTATCCTTGCACCTCTCACCTCTCACCTCTCACCAAACCGCTGCCAACGGAAGTACTAACAGGAACACATTTGCAAAAAATACATTATGAACCATCTACTCCCCTATGTACATCTTGGGGAAGACTTGGCCATTTAATCCACTCTTGTCCTAGGAAAGTATCTGATATCCCCTCTACCTCTAACCAAGCCAAATTGAATAATGGTCCTAGTGATACATCTACAAATAGTATAGGTCACACTCTCACATCAAAAAAATTCTACCAACCAAATCCCACAAATCTTGGTATAAATAGTATTTCTCCTTCAGATACTAAAGCCAACAAGGCACTAGAACTAGAAACTTTTCCTTCCATCCAAATGGAACTAGATCACAATCAAAACGACCTTAATAATTCTTCAAGTACTTCAAAGAAAGAGCGAATTGAAACCAAAAAATTTAGCTTCCAATCATCTCCTCTGAACATCAGCATCACACGTCGCTTAAACAGGAAGAAGGTACAAGGAAATCTCAAAGTACAACCTACCATGAGTACAAACTCTTTGAATATTTTACATGAAAGCTTTAAAACCAAATCCCACGAGGAAATACTACATACAAATTTTAGCCAAAATCTTTTTAACAATGTCTCAATACAATCGCTTATTCCTCAACCAACAACAACCAAACAACCACCACCAGAGACTCATCATGCCAAACAGCCATCTCCCTCACCACCTGATGATGAGCAACATCAACACTCAACCTCCCTACCCAATAGAGAACCATCAATTCCAAGAAATTCCAAACTACATCCCAAGAAATCCTGCATTCCAGAATCTCACGAATCCATTCACTCCTTTAGACACGAACTATATAACTCAGAACCAACATTTGCTAACGATATTCCCACATGCAGTCCAAACGTCGCCTTATGCGACTTGGGAGGGGATGCTCAACCTGAATCAGAACGATCACAACCCCATTCCTCTACCAAATATAATAGAGAAAATGATGACAAACAGCCTAATACGACTAGCGTCGACACAACTCGAGCTAACCCAAGAGCTAACCACCCTGGAATTCTACCATATCCTCCACTATCCCACAACCCTCTTCAACCTAAACTTGCAGCACCTTAGGCTTATACACCAACTGAGTTGCTTTGTCAACTCCTCGTTAAAACAAATACTGGATATGCACAGTCAAAATTAGGAATACGAGGACAGGATGTTCAACGAAGAAGACCAAGATATGGAGGACCAAGTGGTCCCTCAGATGCCACTGGAAGCGACATTATCCCCTATGAACCATCATGCCACATATCAAATGAGAGAAGAGGTACCAAACATGCCTGACCATCATACTCCAATCCTCTACTTGAGGAACCCACTGACTTTGGACCTGCTCCAAAGTACCGAAAATAAATGTCAAGTCAGAGTGCCACAAGATGTGAGGAAAGCATCCATTACAATACGACACTACAACTCACAGTCCCAAAAAATATGTAGCTATAATCATACCATTTTTGAATGGGAAGCAGGTAATGGATGTGGAGAACATAACCAAGCTGGATTTAAATGTGAACCTGGAAATGTCGTTGACGCCAGGAGGGAGCTCCAACTCGCAGGAAGGTATAACAATGAAGATGCTGCTTTGGAATTGTAGAGGAGCACACAACTCAAACTTTATGAATAATATGTGTGCATTAATTTAATGGAATAATCCTACGATTCTTGCCCTTACTGAGACACGAATGGAAGATCATGACAACCTACTTCAAGCATTGGACTTCACTGATGTCATTCAAATTCCAGCGATTGGATACTCGGGAGGAATCACACTATTCTGGAGGAGCTCAGAGGTCATGATAGAACCATTTGTGCTAACAGAATAGGAGATTCACACAATAATTGAGGTAAGCACGACTTCTCCTAAATGGCATATATCTATAGTCTATGCAAAAAACACTTACAACCCTAGAAAAATACTGTGGGAAAACTTGAGAAATATAACTACTAGCATAACTGGACCTTGGTTAGTATGTGGTGATTTTAATGAAGTTACAAACGCACTAGAAAAATTAGGGGGAAGACCTATTAACAATACTAAATGCTCTGATTTCATAAACTGTTTGGATGATATGAACATGATAGACCTTGGTTGTCACGCTCCGAGCTTACACCCTGGACGTAGCCAGCACTCGAGAACCATTATTGGCCCCAAGCGAACCATTGGCCTAGCTTACTTACTCAGTGGAAGACTTAACTTAACAAGATAATCTCAAAACATAATTTTAAAGAGATATAAAACTTAGCCAAAATGGCAATTGAAGTCTTTAAACAACATCTGAATGATAATGTAAAGAGAACTGAACTACTATCTGCCTATGAAGCATCTAAAACAAGGAGGGATGTCGGGACAAGACCCCTGATCATCCTAACAATAAATTACTGAAAGCAAAGTAAAATGAGTCCTCCAAAATACAAGGAGGCTCACCAACAGACTCTGAGTTCTCAACTGGATCAACAAGGCGCTGCGTGTTGATCCTCGTTACCTGCGTCTGTATCATAATACGATACAAGCTGATGAGTCCACAAATTGGACTCATTTACGGCTATATTTTGATAGAATTAGTGTCAAATGCATATTTTATCTTAATATCTGATGAAAACCTTTAAGTTTCAGGTATTTGGAGTTTGAGGGAAAGCATGGACACTACTTAGCAAAAAGGAACAAAGGCAACTAAAAGAACGAAGAAATGAAGATCTGAGAATTGCCGAATCCATTTGGCGAGTCGCCAAAAGGTCTTATCCTCGCCTTTTGTTCCAGTATGCTGAGCCTTGAAAGAAGGGATCAAATCGGCGGTGAATAGGAGCAGTCGGTGTGTCACCGAGCAGTTCCGCGAAACAGTACTATGTCGCCTAATGATCCAAAACACGATGATGCTGAAGGCTAATGCAAGACGGCGATGAACTAGACCAAAGGGCGGACCGCTGAGTTGATCGGTGATTCTGACTAACTTCGCCAAGTGATCCTTTGCAGCACAAATTTTTGAAAACTATAAATACTC
>NW_006239324.1:149260-152864 GCF_000226075.1 Solanum tuberosum | reverse complement strand
ATGTCTAGCTAAAACCCCAATTCTTGGGGTGTGATTTTATGAATATGGGTTAGATTATCTGTGGGGTCTTACTTGATGATGATTTATTTGTTGTTTAGATGTGATTTCATTTAGTAGTTGTGGTGGAACTTAATGAAATTGTAGTTGCAAATATGATTTCACCTTTGTGCTTTCGGCTTGCTCGAGAGAGAGGTGATAAAACTAAGACTACTAAATTGATGGCCGGTGGAATTGGGTTGACATGAGGTTCAGCTCGAGAGAGTGAACCCTAGTCCTTCTCCCACACTCTTAGCTCGAGAGAGTGAGTGGGCTAAGGCAGAGGCTGTTCTTCATGCGGCAACCCAGTATTCGAGAGAAACCGAGTTGATTCGGGGTAAGTTGCTCAAGAGAGAATTTATCCCAAATATAGTCTAGCCTAGTCACAAATATTCAACTAATTTATTATCAAAAGCATGTACCCAATAGTTTAGTCTATCATGTATTCCTAACACATCCCAAGAATTCTCTTTCCTTGATTAGTACTCTTTATAGTTTCACTGATTTTTGTTTATCTGTGACAAACCCACATTGTTAATTGACACTCTTGTGTCACCCCTTAGATTTAACATGTTCTTATTCGATAATGTTTTTAGCTATGACTAATTAGAACTAAATTTTATTTTTTCTATTAATTCTCAAAACTACTCCCTTGGGACTCGACCCCAACCCTTGGTTGGGTTACTTTACTATTGTACTATCGTAGACACTTTCATTGAAAGTTGTGTCTTGATTAAGCAAACATCAAAAATGGTGCTGCTGCCGGGGAGTGGTGTTACGTGAAATTTTTTGGTTAAGACGAATTTTGCTTTTGATAGTTGTAGTTTACAAATTTATTTTTAGTTTTGTTTTGCTTTAAAGTTATTGATGTAGGGAGATACCCTAAGAATGGCTGAGGGAAATGGTAGAACTCGACTGAAACGAGTCAAGAAGTCGAGAAGGACTTCAAGTTAACCGCACTGGTAACTCAGCTGAACGAGTTGGCCACCAAAATATTAGAGGTGGAAAACTAGTGCAAGAGCCAAATGAGGTACATACCCCCTCATGAGCAGAAATAATCTAGAGACAGGGAGAACAATTGTGTCGAGGACACACTCCAAATCATTCTCCAAAAGATCACCGAACAAGATCAAATGTTGGAAGAGATGAAAGAGAATATTGATGTGTTGAATCAAATGATTGGCTCTCATTCTAGATTAATCCAGTTGATAAGGACACTCATGAGTTATGCAGTGCCTTTTCTTCACTCAAATGAACTATTAGGGTTACCCAGAAACACTAGGACCAACCCCACCAATTGAGAGTGAGTAAGGACTCGCGTCATGCCACGATGTTAACTAAGGCGCTTCTTGGGAGGCAACCCAAGGTTTTAAATGCTTTTGTTTGCTTTTATAAATAATGGTGTGTTAGTGGTGCAGGTTTATATGTTGAAAGTGTTTGGAAAATGCATATAGGCGAGTAAAATGGTCAGTCAGCGAATCGCCGAAATAGTCGGCGTGCCCGATTTGACTAGCCAATTTGACCCCACACAAGACTAACTTGTAGTCTGTAAAACTGGGCGAGGCTTGGAGCAATTTAGCAACTCGCCGACCTGTTCGGTGTTCGCGATGAAGACAGTCGTTTGGACCCCCACTTTGACTGAAGGTCCTGTAAAACTCGGCGAGCCAAGTGACCACTCGGCGTGTAACTGAGTGGATCGGCGAGTGCAACTAATGTCTCCGAATGGGTGCGAACTGGACGGTTTATAATGACCAAGTGTCTTAGAATTTGAAATCCTTCACTTTCCCTTGCTTTTAATCTTCCCAAACCCACACCTTCACTCTAGTTTTACATTTCTTGCATTTTTGGAGTATTTTTAGTATCGAATTATGCTACGAGTTGGATTACATTGCTTCCTAGCATCTCAACATCCATTTGATCGGCATAAGAGGTTGGTACTTCAAACCCCGCGTTCATTTCGTCAAAACTGTACTCATTTGCAATCTGTTAATCTTGTTGAATTCTGTTGGGCCTGTTTGATTGGATCGGATTGCTTAATTGCCTATTCCTAATCGATAAATCTTGCTTGAATGGTGAAATCCCACTTTCTAGTGCATTAAGTTAAATTAATTTGCAATAGGGAGTGCTCTTATGTTACGGGTCTTAGTCAGATTTGTGTTGTAGGAGCTTAAATTACATTTTCGGGGGTTCCAGGGCTGATTTCAAGAAGTTGGGTTGATAATAGGCACAACGAGTCGTTTTGGCAAGCTGAGACGAGCTTGTTGAACCACTCAGCGGTTCGCCTAGTTGCCCTACCTCGCCTTTGATATCATGATTTATGTGTTGTGGCTTCTGTACCTTTTGGCGAGAAGCATGAGGTCACCAAAAGCACTCGGCGACTCACTGAAAGTCTTCTTGTTCGCCTTTTGTCTGCACCCCTGACCCCTTCTGCACTGTAACTATCGGCGGACACCCCTTTATTCGCCGAAAGTATTCGGCGACTCACCAAATGGAGTGCTAAGTCTACCTACAGCTGTTGGTCTTCGGTTTGCTTGTCGAATATTTTCTAACTTTATCTCAAGGCTTTGCAGACATGGCCAGACCAAAAGTTGCAGGAAGAAATATGCTGGCCCGATATATAAAGACACAAAATTCCAGAAGGGATGCAGGCACGACAGATCACCCCAAAGCAACGAGCGAGAACAAGAAAACCAGTTCTAGTAGGAGGATTCTCATTGACCCTAATGTCCCTTCGTGGGATCGAGGGTTTATTAACGTGATACATGCCTTTGGAGCATCTCACGATTTGGACAATATGGCTAAGGCTAATATCGATGCAGCAACTGAGGCAAACGCAGACAATGAAAACCAGGGTAAGAATGAAAACACTTCGGGCACTGATGCCGAGATAGATGGAGAGACTGCATAGACAGGATCCCTTCTTTACCCCCCTCTCTGTCTTTCTGTAATTGACATTCTGGATATTTTGCTATTTGCATTTGAGGACAAATGTTTTTGTTTGTGGTGGGGTGAGGCCCACCTTTGTGTGCTATTTTGAATCGTGTTTTGTTTGAGTATTTGGGCTTTGTGCTTAAATTGTGTTTACACTGCTTTCTGTGGTTGTTTGAGCTTGTGGCTCCTTTTATTTTAAATTGCAAAATGATTTTGACCCGTCTGAAAATTTTTGCCACCTCTCGTGTGTTGAATGTGGTTGTTCCTTTGCAAAATTTATGTCTCGGTTCCGATCAATACCGATGACTTGAATATTGCTCTTAATCAAACGAACATGAATGTACAACTACGATGAGGCCAAATGAAGTTACATAGACAATATGTGAACTCTTTGCATCTCGTTGTGACTAGCCAATGATCAAATCGAGTCTCTTGTGATGATCGTTGCACACTAGCCAAAAGTGTGGAGTCTTGTTTGACTTATAGTGTCAATGCCTAGTGTGATGAGCTTACTTTCAAACATGCATGATAGATCCTAGAATTTACCCCGTTGGTCCGGTCGACTAAGTAAGGTTATCTCTTGATATGATATTAGGCAATTTTAAAGAGTGTGAGCCAATTTGACATATACCTCTTT
>NW_006239324.1:140379-149101 GCF_000226075.1 Solanum tuberosum | reverse complement strand
CTTTATCCATCACCTATAATCCTCATGAAGTTGTGGTTAGTTGAATAGCCAACTTAGGCCAAAAGCCTAAGTTAGGGGTGTGGTGAAAAGAAAAGGCAAATCAAGAAGTGCAAGAAAGTCCCTATTTACCCATGGTTTTGAGAAAAATGGAACCCCTCCATATAAAAAATAAAGAGAATAGAGAAAAAAAAGTTGTGGAATAAAGTACAAAAGAAATGGGTTTCCAAACAATTCATGGAAAGTGAATAATAAGATGACTTATGAGCACTATAGAGAATGATGAAGGAATAGTAAAGGAAGTGTTGTGAGCACCACATTTCATGAGGATGAAAGTCACTGAGCCTAAATGACCATACTTTTGCACTCAACCCCATTACAAGCCTTAAAAAGACCTTTTTGATCTTGAGTAAGCCACAACAAATGTTGATTCGAAAATACGGGCAAACCTATGGGTGAAAGCATGCATTGTGTTCTTCCTTGTGAGAGTGAGCATTCCGGAACTTTAAATGATTAAATCTTTGTGTGTGAATATCGAATCACTCCTTGTGTGAGGGCATTTGAACACTTTGGTTGAGCTTGAACTTGCATTTGAAGCAAGTATTGTGAGCATGAGATTCTTTGATATTGGTGAGTCACAACTTGAATCTTTGAGTGCACATTTGATCTTTGCATAAGTAAATTGAGTCTTGTTGTGTGCATTCATGATTGAGTCTTGTGTAGCACTGTTCGAGATACCCATTTTGAATGGCTGAACTTGAGTTTGCTTGAGGACAAGCAAAAGTTTAATTTGGGGGTGTTGATGAGTCCACAAATTAGACTCATTTAGGGCTATATTTTGATAGAATTAGTGTCCTCAAATTCATATTTTGTCTCAATATCTGATAAAAACCCTTAAGTTTCAGGTATTTGGAGTTTGAGGGAAAACATGGACACTACTTATCAAAAAAGGAAAAAAGGCAGTTGAAAGAACGAAGAAATGAAGATCTGAGAATCGCCGAACCCATTCAGGGAGTCGCCAAATGGTCTTATCCTCGCCTTTTGTTCCCGTGTGTTGAGCCCCGAAAAAAAGGATCAAATCGCGATGAATAGGAGCAATCGGCGTGTCGCCGAGCTGTTCTGCGAAGCAGTACTATGTCGCCCAATTATCCAAAACACGACGCTGCTGAAGGATACAGAAAGATGGCGATGAAACCTACAAAAGGGAGGATCGCCGGGTTGATTGGTGATCTCGACTAACGACGCCAAATGATCCGCCGCAGCACAGATTTTTGAAAACTATAAATACTCGTTGAGAGTTGTAGCTTAACATCAGATTTTTAATATAGAAATTTTTAACATAGAATTTTGAATTCTAAGTTTGGAGAACTTGAAGATTCAAAGGGTTTCAACTCCAAGAATTTGGACTTGGTTCTTCTGGATTCTTCACTCTTTGCTTGTTTTGAGACTTAAATCTTCATACCCATTTGAATGCAAACTCATATTGGTATAAATTTCTATCTCTTTTACATGTCTAGCTAAAACCCCAATTCTTGGGGTGTGATTTTATGAATATGGGTTAGATTATCTGTTGGGTCTTGCTTGTTGATGATTTATTTGTTGTTTAGATGTGATTTCATTTAGTAGTTGTAGTGGAACTTAATGAAATTGTAGTTGCAAATACGATTTCACCTTTTTGCTTTCAGCTTGCTCGAGAGAGAGGTCGTAAAACTAAGACTACTAAATTGATGGCCGGTGGGATTGGGTCGACATGAGGTTCAGCTCGAGAGAGTGAACCCTAGTCCTTCTCCCACACACTCAGCTCGAGAGAGTGAGTGGGCTAAGGCAGTGGCTGTTCTTCATGCGACAACCCGGTGTTCGAGAGAAACCGAGTTGATTTGGGGTAAGTTGCTCGAGAGAGAATTTACCCCAACTATAGTCTAGCCTAGTCACAAATATTCAATGAATTTATTATCAAAAGCATGTACCCAATAGTTTAGTCTATCCCGTATTCCTATCACATCTCAAGAATTCTCTCTCTTTGATTAGTACTCTTTATAGTTTCGCTGATTTTTGTTTACCTGTGACAAACCCCCATTGTTAATTGACACTCTTGTGTCACCCCTTAGATTTAACATGTTATTATTCGATAATGTTTTTAGCTATGACTAATTAGAACTAAATTTTATTTTTTCTATTAATTCTCAAAACCACTCCCATCGGACTCGACCCAACCAAGGGTTGGGTTACTTTATTATTGTACGATCAAAGACACTTGCATTGGAAGTTGTGTCTTGATTACGCAAACATCACAAGCCAACTTGCATCAGTACATTGAATGTACGAGTATGCGAGTTGGAATGCTAAACATAACATAGGCTTGAAAAGATTCTTAACGAAACAATTACCTTGGCTCTTCTCAACTCAGGAATAACTTAACTCAAAACAAAGCAATGAAACACATGCAATATATGAAAAGCTTTATAAAACAGTAAAAGCAACTTAGTTTGTTAAAGAAAAAGCAAAAGCAAACTCAATTTTACTCATGTAACAAAGTAATATAGTTTCTATGGGAATTTCTCTAATCGACAACCACCACTATGAGCCTAGGTGAGCTTAAGTGGTGATACAACGTCTTGCCCACGCTACCAGAACTGTCCTATACTTTGCCGTCATATAGGACGCTTAACTTAGTGGATCCACTAGTCTATGCTAAAAGCATCTTAAGGAGTCATCTAAAAAGTATGATCTTTTACTACCCATGATGACTACATGGTTTATGGAGACGTGAGTTATCTGAACTCAAGCTCGTCCCCATATCGGTGCTCAATACTACTCCCAAAATATACTTTAGCTCATATGTTTGAAAAACAATACTCTTTCTTTGGTTTGAGATAATTACTCAAAAACTTAGCTTAAAAGCTCTCTCGAAAATCTCAGTTTCCTTTCTTGCTTAAATGTGAAAACATTTTAACTCTTGGGAATACTTAGTTTCTGTAATATCATTGAAGAATGAACTTTACTCTTACTCTTTACTGAAAACTAGCACAAAGGCTCTTTTGGAAATCTCAGTTTCCTTTCCTGTTTAAATGTGAAAACATTTACTCTTTGGGAATACATAGTCCCGATATGCTCTTTTGAAGAAATGCACTTCAAACTTTTACTCTTTACTCAACTCAAACTCAAGTCTTAAAACAAGTTAAAACATTTGTAAAAGACTTTTGGAAAACTTTATGAACTTCTCTTAACTTGACACTTGACTTCTCTTGACTTGACTCTTAACTTCTCTTGACTCTTAACTTTACTTGACTTGACTCTTAACTTTACTTGAATTGAATTATGGATTCAAGGATTGTGATTTGTGATAGGAAAGATCTCATAATGTTTAGGAGTGTTTGTAGATAGCTAAACATGAGAAAAGATGAAGAAATCACGGTCTTGGAACAAGTCCGCGATGCGGAGTTTCATTTAAATAATTGATTGCGATAATTAATTTTTGAGACAGAGGAGTCCGCGTCCTAACCGCGATGCGGATCTGACTTTTATTCACTGAGGGCATAACTCACTCATACAAACTCGGAATCACTCAAACTCAGCAGCGTTGGAAAGGTTATTCCAAGAGCTTTCTAACCATATCTGGAAATACGCCTAACTCATCCTGAGCTAGGAGTTATGGCTGTTCGAAGTTGACCAAAACTCAACTTATTCTAACTTAACAAAATTTCTAGATTTTCATTCTTTCCAAGAATGACTATTTCCAATTATTAGCTTATTCCTAGTTATTTTAAATTACGAGATGCTACAATATCTCACCCTTGGGAACATTCGTCCTCGAATGAGATTACTCTTACTAGGTAAGGGCGTACTATCAATCAAACATTTCAAACACCCAACAAGCAAATCTCACACATCATAATTTACAAAGTACTAAGAAGAGAATTAGTACCTTGGTCTGCACTTTCTCCGTATTCAAAGAGATGTGGATATCTCTTTTTCATATCCTCCCCAGCTTCCCAAGTAGCTTCCTCAACAAATTGGTTCCTCCAAAAGACTTTGACTAATGTTACCTCTTTTGTTCTCAACTTGCGAACTTGGCGATCTAGAACCTGAACCGGAATCTCTTCATAAGATAAACTATCCTTGATCTCAATATCTTCAGTTGGTATGATCAATGAAGGATCGCCCATGCACTTTTTCAACATGGAGACGTGGAAAACCAGATGAACCGCGGCTAACTCTTGTGGTAGCTCCAACTCACAAGCTACTTTGTCAATCCTCTTGGCTATTCGATAAGGTCCAATATAACGGGGACTAAGCTTCCCTTTCTTACCAAATCTCATAACACCCTTCATGGGTAGAAACTTTAAGAATATACCCAATCATCTACTTCAAACTCTAACTCTCTTCTCCTAACATCAGTATAGGATTTCTAATGACTCTGTGCCGTTTTCAACCTCTCTTGAATCACTTTCACCTTCTCCATCGCTTGATGCATTAAATCTGGTCCTATCAACCCAACTTCACCAACTTCAAACCATCCAATAGGAGATCTGTATCTTCTCCCATAAAGATCTTGATATCTCAATACACCATCTCCCCCCTTGTTCAAAAGCTAATACTTTTTGCTTATGAACATTTGCCTTCAATTCAAGCAAAATTGAGTCTTGGTCTTGCTTCTCTTTCACTTCTGACACTAATGAAGATTCAGCCCCGTTCATCACCAATACTCCTTTTTTTGTGGAATCCATTAGTCGGACTCCTAAGTGTGCAAGTCTATGAACATCCTTCGCTAACTCTCTCTTTTCTTCCTCAACATGGGCGGTACTACCCATAGACAACCTGCTCAAAGCATCAACAACTACATTAGCCTTACCTGGGTGGTAAAGAATACTCATGTCATAATCCTTGAGTAATTATAACCACCTCCTTTGTATGAGATTAAGCTCTTTCTGAGTGAACACATACTGAAGACTCTTGTGATAAGTGAATACATCAACATAAACACCATACAAATAATGACGCCATATCTTCAAAGCAAATACTACAACAGTCAACTCTAAGTCATGGGTTGGGTAATTCTTCACATGGATTTTCAACTGTCTGGAGGCATAATCTATAACTTTGCCATTCTGCATTAGCACACAACCCAAACCAACTCTAGATGCATTCCAATACACCACAAAACCTTGAGTATCCTCTAGTAAAGTTAACACTGGTGCAGTAGTCAACCTCTTTTTTTTTCAATTCCTGAAAGCTTTTCTCACAAGCTTCAAACCAATGAAACTTCACTGTTTTCTGAGTCAACTTGGTCAAAGGAGATAAAATAGATGAAAATCCCTCTACAAACCTTATATAATATCCAGCCAACCCCAAGAAACTCCTAATATCAATTGGAGATGTGGGTCTAGGTCAATTTTGCACTGCCTCTATCGTCTGAGTATCAACTTTAATTCCTTCACCGGAAACTATGTGGCCCAAGAATGCCACGGACTCAAGCCAAAACTCACATTTAGAGAACTTTGCATACAACTCTTTATCTCTCAAAGTCTGAAGAACTATTCTGAGATGGCTAGCATGATCTTCTTCATTCCTTGAATAGATTAGTATGTCATCAATGAAGACGATAACAAACATATCTAAATAAGGTTTGAAAACTATATTCATAAGGTCCATGAATGTTGCAGGCGCATTGATCAAACCAAAGGACATAACTAAGAACTCATAATGACCATAACGGGTCCTGAATGTTGTCTTTGGAATATCACATTCCCTCACTCTTAATTGATGGTAGCCTGATCTGAGGTCTATCTTAGAAAAACAAGTAGCACCCTGAAGCTGATCGTAAAAATCATCAATTCTTGGAAGAGGATACTTATTCTTGATGGTAACCTTGTTCAACTGACGGTAATCTATACACATCCTAAGGGAACTATCTTTCTTCATCACAAATGGGATCGGAGCGCCCCAAGGTGAGATACTTGGTCGAATGAAACCTTTCTCTAAAAGATCTTTCAACTGCTCTTTAAGCTCTTTCAACTCTGTTGGAGCCATTCTATATGGTGGAATAGAGATAGGAAGAGTATCTGGAAGAACATCTATATCGAAGTCTATTTGTCTCTCAGGATGGACTCCAGGAAGATCATCTGGAAAGACTTCTGGAAACTCTTTTACTACTAAAACTGACTGAATAGGAGGTATCTTAACACTTGATTTATTAACTCAGACTAAGTGATAGACACACCCCTTGGAAACTAACTTTCTTGCCTTAAGGTACGAAATAAAACGACCCTTAGGCACTGCTAAACTACTCTTCAACTCTATAACTGGTTCACTGGAAACTGGAATTTGACTACTCGAGTTCTACAATATATTGATGCATAACATGCATGAAACCAGTCCATACCTAGAATGACAATCAAAAATCTACCATGTCTAATTCAACTAAATCAGCCATGGTACTCTTGTGATTGATGGAAACGGGACAATCACGATAAACTTTTTCTGCTAGAATAGACTTACCATCAGGTGTAGAAACACTGGAGGCTCAAGAAGTTGCTTAAGAAGAACATCGAAATTGAAGACTTGGATCATACCAGTGACAATATTTGGCGAATCCTCTTGCTCTCGGCGACTAGCGATAGCATAAAGATGGCTTCCTTCTCCGCCTGCCCTTGAAGTAGCTCATCTAGATGCAGCTCTATCTGGTGGAGCAACTGAAGAAGACTGGGCTCTATTTCCCCAATTACCATTACTTTGTCTCCTCTTAGGACACTCTCTCATAAAATGACCATTCTGGCCACACTTGAAGCAACTAGTGGAGTCATCATGACACATCCCTGAGTGGCTCCTACCACAATTAGCACATGCAGGAGTCTTAGTACCCCCTTGTGCCTTACTACCTTGCGAATGCGCAAATCTAGCTCTGAAGTTCTGAGAATTCTGACTATTGTACTCACATTTGTTCCTTGGCGCAGGTGCACTAGCAGATGATGGAGTAGGTCATTTCTGCTTATTTGGAAAGAAGATCGGTTCGCATTACTCTTTTGCTGCCCGGATTCATTCCCTGATGTCTTAGCCCTCTTATTCTCAAACTCTTTTCTATCCTTCAACTGGTCCTTCTCAACTTGTTGCACATGGATCATCAACCTTGCTATGCCCATGTAACCTATTAGCATGGTTGCCTTACTTTCCTTACTTGACAGACGAGTCAACCCAACTACGAATAAACTCATCCTGCTCCTCATGTAAGCAATCATCTTCTTGCTTCTCTTAGCTCACGAGGAAATAAACACCTCATGAAGCCACTCTTGACCATAGGCCAGCTCAAAATCGGGTACGCGTAAGCATGAGTTAGAAAGAGACTTTTATAGAGATACTCTATCACACGAAGTGAGTATGAAAGAAGTGAAGGAATTCCTAAATGTTACAGCCTCCTAATTATAGATGTGGCACACTGCACACCGATAACTAGGACTCTATAGACACGGCTTCATAGACTCCCTAGGACTCTTGAACTCTGGGCTCTGATACCAAGTTTGTCACTCCCCGAGCCTACACCCTGGACGTGGCCGGCACTCGAGAACCATTGTTGGCCCCAAGCGAACCCTTGGCCTGACTTACTTACTCAGCGGAAGACTTAACTTAACAAGATAATCTCAAAACATAATTTTAAAGAAATATAAAACTTAGCCAAAACGGCAACTGGAGTCTTTAAACAACATCTGAATGATAATGTAAAGACAATTGAACTACTATCTGTCTATGAAGCCTCTATAACAAGAAGGGATATCGGGACAAGATCCCCGATAATCCTAACAATAAAATACTAAAAGCAAAGTAAAAGGAGTCCTCCAGAATGCATGGAGGCTCACCAACATACTCTGAGTGCTCAACTGGATCAACGAGGCGCTGCGTGTTGATCCTGGTTACCTGCGTCTGCATCATAATATGATGCAAGCCAACTGGCATCTATACATTGAATGTATGAGTATGCGAGTTGAAATGTTAAACATAACATAGGCTTGAAAAGATTCTGAACGAAACAATTACCTTGGCTCTTCTCAACTCATGAATAACTTAACTCAAAATAAAGCAATGATACACATGCAATATATGAAAAGCTTTATAAAACAGTAAAAGCAACATTAAAGAAAATGCAATAACAAACTAAACTTTACTCATGTAACAAAGTAATATAGTTTTTGTGGGAGTTTTTCTAACCGGCAACCACCACTATGAGCCTAAGTGGTGATACAGTATCTTTTCCACGCTGCCATAATTGTTCTATACTTTGTTAACAATAAAATACTAAAAGCAAAGTAAAAGGAGTCCTCCAGAATGCATGGAGGCTCACCAACATACTCTGAGTGCTCAACTGGATCAACGAGGCGCTGCGTGTTGATCCTGGTTACCTGCGTCTGCATCATAATATGATGCAAGCCAACTGGCATCTATACATTGAATGTATGAGTATGCGAGTTGAAATGTTAAACATAACATAGGCTTGAAAAGATTCTGAACGAAACAATTACCTTGGCTCTTCTCAACTCATGAATAACTTAACTCAAAATAAAAGCAATGATACACATGACAATATATGAAAAGCTTTATAAAACAGTAAAAGCAACATTAAAGAAAATGCAATAACAAACTAAACTTTACTCATGTAACAAAGTAATATAGTTTTTGTGGGAGTTTTTCTAACCGGCAACCACCACTATGAGCCTAAGTGGTGATACAACGTCTT